>NC_056747.1:382970612-383146967 GCF_019279795.1 Protopterus annectens | reverse complement strand
ATATATATATATATATACAGATATAGCACACACGTAATATATATCGTTTGTTTTTTGTAAATAGATTGGCAGTTCAGTATATCAATTTTATTTCCCCTTACTAATAGTTGGATCATTACACAACAATTTTAATACTTTTTGCCTGATGTTTGGTACAGCCTCAGTTTCTCTGGCTGTTGCTTTTTTTTTATTTTTATCTTCTGTGTTAACTATTTTTATTGTTTCTTGTACCTTTTCTATCAATTCGGCACATTACTGCTCAACTGAATCTTAGTCAGTCCTTCTAAATTTCATAGATTCAAAGGTATTTAAAGGCTATTGAGTTTTGAGATCATTTACCCCATGACACTTCCTGAGGTCACACCTTCTTTCTTTGGAGATCTTTTCATCACACTAAACCTCTTCCCATGTAATGTCCTCACTAGTCAGGTTGGACCATAAAGCTGTCTCCTTTGAAATCAAATTAAAACCCAGACTTTTGCTAAGTCAGGAATTTTTAAGAATTATACCAAAAGCAAGCATCTTTCCCTGGCAAAATTTCAAACTCTGCAGACTTTGAGAACACAAGATGGTTGTATGGAATTTTTCTCAAGCTCAGTACTACCAATGTTAATGGCTGCATAACGATAGCTGTAGTTACCCAGAGTAAATACAGGGCAGACTGAAAAACAATCCACCCTGGTGGAATCCCAACATCAATAAGTTGTATAACAAAAGAATTTTTTTACCGTGAAATGCAGTTGCTTGCAAGTTAAAAACTTCATCCAGGCAAGAAACTAAGGTTGCTAATTAAGTCTGTCAAAGCTATATTTAAGGTAAAAAAAATAGCCTTCCAGGCCAAAGCCAACCACAAAGCATTCTTCAGCTATGTCTACAGTCTCAAAGGCAAGGTGTTGTGCAATGTTCTAAACTAGTTCTAAATGGAGCCAGTTTATATCTAGCCAGAAGATGGTAGCAAATTTACTGGAGGACAAATTTAGTTCCAGTTTAAGGTCACATACGCACTTGTGCAGCCCTTGGCCCTGTCTTGTATTCCCAAGGCCCATAGGTGTAGCTGTCCTCGTAGATCGAAGTCTTATGGGTTCCTTCTATAAGTTACACCTTAGTAATTGGAGGGTGATATCTATATGGTAGTGTTCAGATGAGGCACTCACATTTATAAGTGGTACATTTCCCAAAGGCTCACACTGGCTGCCATCCTTTGAAGACCCAAAGGTCCAAGTCAGGGGATATATGCTGTCATACCTTTAGCTGTCTAGCATGTCTGTTCCCCCAGTGTATTGACACCTCCCAAGTTTTTTCCACATTTTTTACCCCACTGCTTTTCTTCCACCAGCCCCCTCCATGCCAGTTAGCCAGTTACTTTCCCAGGGGGTTAACCAGGGAAGGATTATGATTTAGACAGCAATTTTTCCTTTTCTTCCCAGCCCTAGCTGTACCAGTGGGACTAGCTGTTATGCAAGCCTCATAATTTTGCATGGTATTGCTGCAGTTTCACATGTTCATTTCAAGTGTCTGCACACTTGTACGTGCTTCGCAACTTGACAGTGTGATTAACTCCTGTTACTGAAGAAAAAAAAGGGTGAGGCTTTGAGCAATTGTATTAAAGTCAAGTACTGAACCTAGTTTTAAGGTTTACCCTCTATATTTGTCTGCAGCATTAAGTTTGTTGTGTTTTTATTTATTTATTTATTTTAATGCAGCTGGCAACCAGTCAGACAATCGGATGGCAGTTTGTCATATGTCTGGTTGATTTTTATTAGTGGACACCCACAGAAGTGGGTGAGAGGTAGGTGGCTAATGGATTTTAAATAGCCCAGGGTCCAAGTTATATGTAATCTACCACTGTTTTTCAGTCAGACTTTAAGACTGTAGGTCTCATAGAAGCCATGATATTTTTAGTACACTGTGCTATACATCGCACAAGAATCTTTCAGTAGAACCTGTGAACCCAGATGTGCCAAATGACAGATGCTTTGTTGCACCATTTGAAGATTTGTGGTTTCATACCTGCAACTGTCGCTGGCCATTCCCTTTCAGCTTCCATTCCCTGTGGTGACCATCTGCATGGATGCTTCAGTGTTGGGGGTGGAGAGACATTGCTAGGTCAAGACAGTCCAGGATGTCTGGTAAGAGATGGAGGCCAGTCCACACATCATCTTATGTAGATTACAGTACTACTGCTTACCCTGAATGCTTTATAGCACTCCCTTCTTCACTGTGCTACTTACATCCACATGCAATAAGACTGTGGTATAGTGCGTAAACATGCAGGGTGTCACTGATTCTTATCTGCTTTGAGAGACCATAAGTTTTTTTTTTTTTTTTTTTATGGATTGTGCGCAAAAAAAAAAAACACTAATAGCTGCCCATATTCCAGAGGAATTTGCTTCACTAGTGGACAGGCCCAGATGTTTGTCGATCCTGCAAGAGTGATTCTTAAGTTTGCAAGAAGCAGAGAAAATGTTCTGTTATTTGGTAAAGCCTTATGTGTGTATTTTTTCATCATCAGCCATCACAAAAAGCAGCAAATTCTACTTCCTGGTACCCCCTGTGGAGAAGTCCAGGGTACTCTTGCCTGGAAATGGCCCCAAGGACTCTCTGAAGGGCACCCCCCCAAGTTCTTTTAGGGAGCAAAGGTCAACAACTCCAAGTTCATTTGTATAGTTAATTTTGATGTCAACAGTCATGTTTACCTCACTTCTGAAGAAGCTTCTGCTGTTCAGGCCCTTCAAAGCACTAATCACTCAATGGATCTGGCAAGGCTTGCCTGGAGCTGAACTCCGATCCTCTAATTCCTTGGTTTCTCCACCTCTGTTTAAAGGCCAGGTATGCTGCTATGGTCTTCCATATCCTTACTTCTACCTAGAAACTTGGTACAAGAAAAAAAAGCTCTTAAGTTGGAAGTGTTTTGTGTGCATCAGTTCTTGCTGAATTCTTTTTTGTGGCACCATTTATTTAAGGTATGTGTAATCATGTTCTTGACTTCATGTGGATTGTTTTTGTCCCCAGATTAGTAGAGCCAGCTGCCAGAGACTACCATGGCAAGATAGTTAAGTTATTCTGGAACAACAAGCAGATAGCAGGATTCTCTTTTATCTGTTTCATATTTGATATAATTCCTCTTATTCTATATGAAGAGTTTTCCCTGTTGTAGACTGTGTTATCTGCTTAATGAAGAAACTTAGAGAGGGATGGTTGGTGGAATTGGTTTCACTAGACTAATAATGACTGCATCATAGTGCATTCTGCTGATTGAATATATTTTGAAACGCCTATTGTAACAAGTTTCAAATGTAACTGCCGTATGACTGTATCTTTAACAACATTGATCTGTGTACTGTGCATAATTTGCTTTTCTGATACAAATGTAATTGCTTTTCTCATTCAGATTCAGAGCAGTCATTTTTAATTTCCTGATATTCCTATCATTATTCACTTAATAGTTGTACATTACAAGGAAGTACCAAAAATTGGTGGTAAATACAGTAAAATAACTTTTGCCCACATTTCTATAATTGATGAGCTCCTTAATAACTGAGCCTCTATTACACGCACAGAATTTTACTACTGTGCTTGCCCCTCCATTTTATACACTTCCATAATTTAACCACCCCCAAACTCACTTTCATACTTTCTGGTGGGCTACAATCATGTAGGTAATCTTTGTCCTTCAACAGAAATTAAACATGTTTAATGTTGAAAAATATGAAATGCCTTTTTAACAGCAGCATGGGTTTTCATTTGAGATTCAACATACAAACTCCATTTATTCTGTTAGAGGGGGAAAGAACATATAACTGTGCCATTATTCACTGATAATGAAGCAAGTATTTGAGACCGGCCTTAATCTTCTAAACATGTTGATTCATGCTTTTTTGGAGTAATTGTTAAATGCTTCTGTAGTCACTTAGCTGAGCAGACTTTCAAGATCATACCCCGCAACATTTTCTTATCTAATTCCTACCAAAGAGCTGGAGTCTTACAAGGGTCAGTGCAAATCCCTCACTTTTTTTTTTTAATTATTTGCTACTAAACACCCCCCCCCCCCAAAAAAAAATAAGTCTTCCGTAGTTGCACTTTGCCTTTCGTGTGGTATGACCTTGTGTAAATGTTCATCCTTTGTACAAAAAAGCCTTTGATGGGAGAATAATAAATTGTGAGGATTAGTTGTTCATATGCAAGGTTTTACTCTAAACACTCAAACTGCCACAGGGCTCTAAAGAACACACTCAAGTAGTTTCAAGACTCTATCTAAATTTGTTGACTTTCTAAAGAAATCCATCAGACAGGTGTAGCAAAAAGAAATGCCTAAGAAACTTGTTTGATCCAAATCATTTAGCATTGCTGTCTTTCCAGATATCTGTACTGGCACATAAAGGCATTGCCCAAGTAAAGACATGATGTAACCAAGCACAAAGACGACATGGGGCGTAACATGTCAATTCTTTCTTTTGGCAAGGTCTGATCAGGGCTTCACTTGTTACATGAGTAGCAGTGTACTTTTCATGTGGCATAATACACTAACTTTTGTCTCATCAACCACACAGTCCACAGAGAAGTAATGTTTTTTTTTTTTTGTCAGAAGATGAGTTTATTAACCAGTGTATTGCAATGCCAAGTCCAAGTCGTGGCATTAAAAAGTGACCTCACCAGAACAAAAACACGTTTTTCATCAAAACCAAATAACTTCCTAATATAAGATCTGATGGCAGTTTCCATTAATCCTCGACGAATGGGGTTCAGAATCAGAGATCGGATCCAACTCTGGCATTACTGCAGCTCATGAAAACGTTCAAGCTGTGAAGCGATCTCTCTGCACAATGCACTGCTGCCTTGTCACCTCAGATCTCGTTTTGCGACTAAACATGGTTACTGACAAGCCCTCCAGCATCTCTGCATTTTAGGTGATTTTTACCTTATTTATATATATACTACCTTCTGTTTTACTTAATGCCAAGAAATGTATAGTTATCCCCTTTGGGAAAAACCATGTACCCATGAATTACCACATAGGTGGCAGTACACTAAACACTGAAAGTATGATGAGAGACTTAAGGCCACAGGTGGACAGTGGTCTCACCTTCAATAACCATGTGGTCTTACCTTCGATAACCACATCGCCACAACAGTCAGGAAATCCTTCTTTGTGGCACACCTCATCACTAAGGGCTTTTCATCCAGAAAAAAGAAGGTCATTGTCCTACTGTACTCATCCCTCATTAGACCCATTATAGAGTACATCACCTCATTTTGGTATGTACCTCACAAGACATTTGCAACAGCTGGAAAAGCCGCAGAAATACCTCACTAAAAGAATCACAGGCCTAAAGCAGATGCCCTATGCTGACCGTCTAAAAAAAAAAAAAAAAAAAACTCCAGCTATACTATGTGGTATATCATCTACTTAGAGGCGATCTGTGCTTAACATACAAGGCCATGTCAAACCCTGAACTGTTGGACATGCTCCACTTAAAGAAATCCCAATCCCTCAGACCCACACGCTCCAGGAATGCAAACCTTGTCATCACAATGAACAAAACATGCTGGAGGGATGGGTTCCTGACCCAGAGACTCCCCCATACATGTCGAGCAAAGCGCCTCCTTGGCCCTCTTCAAAAGGAACCTTGACAGTTGGATGGGAGATAGGAAATTCACCCCGGGGATCACGTCAGTCGCCCTACTAGACAGGGGTCCAGGGAAGTAAACATTGTGGGAAGAAATATTCAGGGAATTGTTTTGTCTATGCTTGTATGGGCCCTAGGGCCGATAGCCTAGTACCAGTCTATGAACTTCTGAATCTCTTTGGTCTTCACGTAGTCTTTTCTTTGTTTTTTTTTTTTTTTGGGGGGGGGGGGGGTTCCTTTTTTCTTTTTTCTTTTTTCTTTTTGCCATATGCTAGCTATTACCAAAAAAAAAAAAAAAAAGCTTTCCTTATCTTTTCCCCTACCTAATCTTTTCTATTTTCTTTCTTGGATTTCCCTTTTTCTTACCTTGCCTTTGAGAATGAAATTTGCAGGCACAAGATGCCCTTTTCCAACGGGCATTCTGCTTGCCTAGGTCCTGATCACTTGGACCAAGACTGTGACATTTGTGGGGTTTTTAATTCCAGAGTGATTAATGAAAGGAAAAAATAAGATGATTTTGAAATGCCTGCTGCCCTCTTCTTTCTCCATGGCATTAC
Organism: Protopterus annectens; assembly: GCF_019279795.1. Classification (NCBI taxonomy): domain Eukaryota; kingdom Metazoa; phylum Chordata; order Ceratodontiformes; family Protopteridae; genus Protopterus; species Protopterus annectens. Next base: position 383,140,783 of record NC_056747.1, on the reverse strand, counting down.
TGAGAGATCAGCCCTCGACGACTTCTCAGAAACATGGGAAAAGGCATAGGTCAACCAAGATTCCAGCCTCCTCATAGTCGACAAAAAAATTGTCAAAAATGGATCTGACCTCTCTTGCTGTTTCAAAAGTCTCATGTCTGAAGAAGGCATCTTTGTCTTTGGAGCCAAAGAAAAAATTAGATTTGGATTCAAAGATTTCTGATCTGAAACATTTGCCTTGGCATACTTTTTCTCCTATAGACCCAGTGCCATCTCGGCTTTTTTTTTTTTTTTTTTTTTTTTTGGGGGAGAAGCACTCCAGGCCTGCTTCCAGTGTGTCCTCTCGTTCGACCCGAAACCTCACCGAAGCAGATTTTGTGAGAATGGTGAGGGAACTGGTCACCATGCATATCCAGAAGGGTACTTTGATCACTTCCATCGGATCTAGGACATCCTCCATCTTCCACTCCTCCTCTGACTGACCCCTTGCTTTCATAGTTGTGTGGTCCGAGCATCCTGAGCCTGTCTAGGTCGGATCCAAGGAGGTTGGTCTCTTTGAATCTGACAGTGACCTTAAGCTTCTCCTCTCTGACATATTTGGATCTGGAGGGCTCCCAGCGTTAAAGCCTCCACTTTGGGTCTGGGGGGGTAATACTCCAGTATTTCCGAAGCCTTCCCTCTTTCTTGGAGCCTCAGCACTGGAGAGCTTGGTTCCAGCTTCCTCCTTGGTGGTTGTCATCTGGGAGTTGGGGGGGGGGGGGTTAACGGACAAGACACTCTTGTCATCTGCGCCATCAGCCTTTCAAGGTGGTTGAGAAGGTCTTCTCTGAAATTTAAGACCGGATTGGTTCCCCCCCTCGGACCAATTCCTGGCTACCCATCTGGTTTTGTCGTGTGATCCCCATCATACCACACCATGAGGACAGCCAGCCTAGGGCCGCCAGTCTACCCATTCTGAGATCCCTAGCTCTTCCAATACTTCTCTGGATCATCCCACCAAGAAGTCCCTCTGAAGAGAAGGTGCAAGAGGAAACACCTTGACTCACCGAAGGAGTGTCTTGTGACAGATGCTGATTTTGACGAGGGTGAAGGCTCCCCCAACTCACCACCAGAAAATGTCTCCTTTGGGAGACATCCTTGAACTCCTGAAACAGAAGCATGGTTCATCTGAACACACCCCTTCTTCTGAGGAATGAGTATATTTGGAGGCTTACTCAAGGTTCTTTTTAATTTTAAAGAAAACTGGGGACTGAAGACAAGTTTTGGATTTCAGCATGTTAAACAAGTCATTCAGACACACAAATATGTCCTCCTATTCCTATGTTGCAGTATTCTTAGTGTGAGATTCCCTGCCTTAGGCAACCCGAATGTCGGCTCCTATACAAAAGCTTAAGCCTGGTTGCTCTAGGTGCCTGGGACTTCACACGTAGGGCCATAAACCAGGGACCATAAATGTGACGTCTGCATGCACAGACCTTTCAGATGCAGTCGACTGTCACATCAATCTCTCTTCTACTTTGAAGACATCTAAAGCTAAATACCCCGTTAGAGATTTTGTTTTAAATTCTTGCTTGTGCTTGGTTTGCTGTATCAAACTGTTACCCAATGTCCAGTAAGAAGGGTAAATGCCGATGCAGGTGCAAAGTCCTGCATAAAGATATGCACAACCATTGCGTTTTCTGCCTAGGCCGAGTACACGACCATACCTGTTGCCCTATTTGTCAATCCTTTGTACCAAAGATCCTCCGTAGCCATCTGGCCACCCTAAATCTTTATTTAGAAAACAAGAGGCCAAAACAGCTAGCGCTCTGGATGGATCCCGAGTCGGCCACCCCGGCAGAACCACCACAGAAAAAGGCCAAGTATTTCTGCCTCTCCATTGGGCGTCCTGCCAGCTTCCAATTTAGGAGTTGAGGGATGTCCGTTAGGACTGTCTACTTTGGCGACTCCCCTCGAGGAAGCCGCTTTGGAAGTTATGGCCAGCATGTCTCCGGAGACAGCTCAGACGCCATTTCCTACCGATTCATAGATTAGGTTCATAGATTAGTACTAAGCTAATCGCCCTTGCGAGCCATTTTAAGCCTAGCCAATTATCCCTTGTGAGACTCAAACCCTGCACCTTGTGTTGGTAAGGCAAACAACTTAACCATTAGGCCACCCTCCCAACCCTGTCGAGGGGGAACCAGACAACGGACGACCGTTGCCTGAAGCCCCAACTCCTATTCAGGCCCCTGAAACCAGGCCTTCTTCTAAGACTACTCCTTTGAAAAGAAAGCAGAAAACTAAGCTCCTTGATGCAGGCCATCGTGACCCTTAGGCCCACAGCCTCTTCCTCCTCCACCATTCCTGTTGTCAGTCCTAAGCATGCCTTAACTGCTTCTCTCCTCCTTTCCACTGCCCATGAAGGGGAAGAACAGGAGGCTTACTATTCATCTTCAGATGAATCCATTACTTATTCATCTCAAATTGCCTCCCCACTAGAATATTTTTCCCATGATGAATCCATAAAAGGGGACTCTCCACCAGAGGATATCACCTTTGGGGGGGGGGGACCATCACAAAAATGAAAGAATACTTTAAATGGACACCTCCCAAATGACTGAGAATCAAAAGAGATACTTTGAGTTACTTCAGGTGGAGTCTCCCTCCCCTTCAGCCATCCCACCAGTTATCCCTGCCTACCTTGATGCATTCTGTGCAGCATCTAAAAACCCAGACTCTCCACCTCCTGCCCCTACGAGGCCTGACCATTTCTCTAAAGTACCAGATGAACAAAATTTCTGGTAAAATCACTCCTGGCAGACCCAGCAGTCATTGCTGTATCCCCTGAGAAGCAGTTGAGACGAAATTCCTTCATCATCTCTTTTACCTACTGACAAAGATCGTAAAAACATGGACAGGATGGGCAAGAAGGTTTTGCTTCACTAGAGACTGCTTGAACCTGTCACCCTTAGGTTTTCGAATACTGGCCAAGGCTCTTGCCACCCCCATAGTGCTTTTTTTAGGCAAGGTTCGAAAGACAAACCCACCGCCATAAATAGCACAAGTGACAAAAAACAGAGGGTAATGCTACTCAGTGCCAGACGTCTAAACCTCAAAATGCACACACTCGAGGCACTCCTCAGTATGGAGAAAATTGATGTATGTGCAGTAACAGAAACCTGGTTTAAGGCTCCAGAGAGCACCCCAACACTACCAGGCTGCAACTCATACCATACATTTCGGCCACAGAACTCGGACCAAAATACAAAAAACGGGGGCGTGTCCATATTCATCAAGGATACCCACACCTCCAGGTTAGTGGCACAGCACGGTGCTTCAGAGATCAGCAACTAAAGGGAAAAATTGCAATTCAAATTGTAGCTTGCTGCAGATCACCCACCATGTCCCAGGACCCCCATTCCGCATTTCTGGAAACAGTGGGAAACATAAAGGTCCTACCAAGCACCCTAATATTGGGTGATTTCAATTACCCAAACATTAACTGGGAGAACTACTTAAGTACTAATTCCCTTGCCCAACATTTCCTAGAATTTACAAACTCAAACGCCCTGGATCATCTGGTCAACACTCCCACCATAGGTGACAACATATTGGACCTGGCCATCACCAACATGGGCGACCGGTGTTTCACACCGGAGGTCAACCCCTTGCTGGTTAGATCTGACCATAAACAAATCCCTTTGGATATCCACATTCCGCCCCCACCCCCAGACAAGGAAACCACAGTGAAAAACTTTACAAAAGCAAACTTCACATTACTTAAGATCGAATTGGAAAGTTTCAAAGCCCCCATGCTAAAGGATAACGCTGTCCAAGCTGCAAAATCCTTTACTAATGCATTCTACGAGCACCTACAAGAATGCATGGATCATGCTATCCCAAGCAAAACCAAGACTCACTCCTCCAGGAAAAGGAAACCAGTCTGGTGGACTCCTGCCATAAACAAAGCTATACAATAGGAGGAGGAAACTAGTACAGAAAAGAGTAAAATCCCAAGAAGGGAAGACGTCCCTGATCAGTATTAGCAAAAAAACTACGATCCCTCATAAAATCATCCAAGGTGAGCTTCGAAAGAAAAATTTCCAAGGACCCAAAAGATAACCACAAGGCATTCTTTAGCTATGTCAAGAATCAAAGTGGCAATGCTAAGATCTGCTCGGAGTTGATTCAGAATGGCATGAAATACACTGAACCGACCGATCTCGCCAACATCCTGGCAGACAGGTTCAGTGCAAACCACACCCCCCTCTCACCTCAGAAGGGCCCATTATCATGCTAGAAGAATGTAGAACCCCTGAAATCACAGACATTCAGGTTAAAACAGCCCTCTCCAAAGCCAAATAAACAGCATCAATGGGACCGGACGGTGTCCCAGGCTGCGTCCTACACAAGCTCAGACAAACTAACCCCTCACCTAAACACACTGTTCAAACTCAGCCTCTCCAAAGGCTACGTACCCATAGAGTGGTGCACATCAACTGTTATTCCACTCTACAACGCTGGAGCCATAACAGACCCTGGGAACTATCACCCTATAAACCTAAATAGCTTGGTCTGCAAGGCTATGGAGCGCATCATGAACTCCTTAACAGAGACATTGGCAACCTCCAAACACTGGACCCTACCCAGTTCGGCTTTAAGGGCAGATCATGCCTCCTAAACCTGGTGGACTTCTTTGAGACCGTTACCAAGGCTGTAGATGAGGGAAAGGTGGCGTACACAGCCTACCTAGACCTCGCAAAGGCCTTCAACACCATTCCGATATTATAGACAAGCTCACCAGCCTGAACTTAAAAAAAAAAAAACCCCTACGTCGCAAGATGGGTTGCCAACTGGCTCAATGACAGAACCCACATGGTGAGAATTGCGAGAGCTAGGTCTGACACTCAACCGGTTACAAGTGCCGGTCCCCAGGGCTCAGTAATAGGACCCCTCCTGTTCGGCATATACTTCTCAGAGGTACAAGCAAGCACAGGAGGAATATGGCTGACCATGTTCACAGACTACTGCAAACTAGAGGCTATAATTGACTCTCCAGCTGACACATACATCCTCCAAAAGGGTCTCACTGAAACGGATACCTGGTGTCAAAATCATGGCCTCAAGCTAAATGCCAAAAAGTGCATAGTCATCCCCTTTGGAAAAACAAAGTACCCACAAACTACCACATAGGTGGTAGTCCCTTAAGTACAGAAGATGTAATAAGGGATCTGGGGACCCAAGTAGATAGTAATCTCTCCTTTGATAATCACATTGCCAAAGTGGTTCGAAAATCCTTCTACGTGGCCCACCTAATCACAAAAGGGTTCGCATCCAGATCAAAAGAGTTCATTGTGCCCCTCTACTCATCAGACCCATCATAGAGTACAACGCCCCATTTTGGATGTACTTTACAAGACACCTGCAGCAGCTGGAAAGACCACAGAAGTTACCTCACCAAGAGGATCACTGGTCTCAAACAGATGCCCTATGCAGCTAGACTGAAAAAACTCCAGCTGTACTCTGTTGCATACAGCCTACTCAGAGGTGATCCCTGCCTGACATACCAGGCCATTTCCAACCCAGAATTGATGGACATGCTCCACCTAAAGAAAACCGGATCTATATTAGGAAAGCAAAAAGACATTTACGCGAATACGTAAACGTCTAACCATATAGCGTGAAGTGGACTTAGAGCAAAAGTAGAAAACCGCGAAAATGGAAATATCGAATTTCCATGGTTGGCCCTTCTGTGGATTAGCTGCATAAGGTAAGTGTTGGATAGTTACGGAGTTTAGGATAAGGTGCGGGTTAAGGTAAGTGCTTAGATAAGTAATGTATGTTAGATTTAGTGTAGGATTAGAGGTAGGGTTTTCTTAAATGTATGTATGTAGGTTATTTATTTTGTTTGTGTACATTTTCATAGGGGAAGTGTGCGGTAGGTACGGACCTTAGGGTTAGGGAGGGGTTAAGGATAGTGCGTAGTTAGTTGTGTATGTGGGGTTTAGTGTAAGGTTAGAAGTAGGGTTTTGTGCTTTACTTTAGCTTAGAAGTAGGGTTTTGTTAGTGTATGTATGTGGTTTATTTTGTTTGGGTAGGTAGTATATAGCTAGTGGTTGGGTTGGCCGATTATGACAGTTAGATTTCTTATGGCCTGCTTACCCTACACAACCTTCCACAAATTAGAAGTTATGTACTCACCATAACGTTCCATCTGAGTAGGTGTATTCATTTGTCTGCAACCTGTGGGTTATGGATCCGACATCGGATCCGAACCGGCATGGTTTTCCAGCTATGGATCCAAGCTCTCAGCTCCTCCCCTCACCCATAATGCCCTGCTCTACCCTCATGACCTCAGATCGAGTTTGCCAAAGCAAGAACACCCTGAAAAGGGTAACACAAAATATGCAGGAAACTGAAAGGCCAGGGGGATAGGAGGGCGTTATGGTTGCAGACAAATGAATACACCTACTCAGATGGAACGTTATGGTGAGTACATAACTTCTAAATCTGAAGTAGGATATTCATTTGTCTGCAACCTGTGGGACAGAGTCCCCAGCTACCTGAATCTTGGGCGGCCATCATGGAAGGATATTCCGGAGCACCGCGGAGCCAAAGGATGCTCTACCCCTAGATGCAAGATCCAACTTATAGTGGGAAATAAAGGTATGAGATGAAGCCCACGTGGCTGCTGCACAAATATCATCTAGAGGAATCCTAGCCTTGAAGGCTGCCGAGGTAGATACTGACCGGGTTGAATGGGCATGAACACCCTCCGTGCGGGCCTTCCTGAAGCTTGATAAGCCAATAAGATGCACTGTGAAATCCAGCGGGACAGAGAAACTTTAGAAATTGGCTTGCCCAAATTGAATTTTGCAAAGGAAATAAACAACTGGTCGGATTGCCTATGACCAGCCGTCCTGTTCAGATAAAATCTAAGTTGCCTGTGAACATCTAATGAATGGAGCTTATATTCACCTTTGTTTTCATATTTAGGGAAGAAAACAGGGAGGTTAATGGACTGATTGATGTTTGCTTCAGAAGCGACTTTAGGAAGAAAAGACGGGTTGGTCCTGAGGTAGACACGGTCCGGATGAAATACCAAGTAAGGAGGTTTAGCTGATAATGCTTGAAGCTCAGAAACTCTCTTGGCCGATGTAATGGCTACCAAAAAGGCTGTCTTGTAGGACAAGAATTTAAGATCTACCGTAGCCGCTGGCTCGAAAGGGGGGGCGGTCAAGGCCTGTAGAACCAGAGAGAGATCCCAAGGAGGAACCGCTTGTTTTATAGGGGGCCTGAGAAGAAAAGTACCTTTAAGAAAAATCTTACACAATTTGGCTGACATAAGAGGATTAGAGTCATGGCCAATGTGATAATGAGAAATTGCCGCCAGTTGTACTTTGACTGTGGAACTGCTGGCACCATCGTTAGAGAGTGGTTAGAAAGTCAAGCACTAATGGAAGAGGAACCGTGAAGGGGTTCAGGCCTTGCCGCTCCGCCCACAAAGAAAAACGTTTCCACTTGCTGCGGTAAACCTTTCTAGTGGATGGTTTATGAGCTGCCACCAAAATTGCCTTAACAGGTGACGAAATACCGGGAGTCCTGATCAAGAGTGGAACTGGAGCAGCCAAGCGGTCAGCTTCAGGTTGTCCAGATTCGGAGGAGGAATGCAGGATGGATGGGATATCAGATCCGGGATGGGATCTAGAATCCAAGGAGGATTCACCGAGTGAGACCTTAGGAAGGGAAACCAGATCTGTCAAGGCCAAAACGGAGCAATGAGAATCATTCTGCAATCCACCCGAGAGGCTTTCTGAAGAACTTGGAGCATCAGAGGCAAGGGTGGATAAGCATACAGAAGACCGGGTGGCCAAGCATGCACCAGAGCGTCTCTTGGGTAACCTCCGGGAGGAGGTATCAGAGCGAAAAAACTGTCGCACTTGGTGTTTGAGGGAGAGGCAAAAAGATCGCATGAAGGGGTTCCCCACCGTGCGAATATGCGTTCCGCTACTCGACAATTGAGAGACCACTCGTAAGGGGTCAGAATGGTGCGACTGAGCTTGTCCGCTAGGATGTTGGACCGACCCGGAATGTGCGTTGCTATTAGAAAGCGGTTGGTGGAGATTGCCCATTCCCAAACTCTCATGGCTTCTCGACAAAGAGGGCAAGACCTTGTTCCCCCTTGCTTGTTGATGTACCAGACCACAGACATGTTGTCCGATTGAATCGCAATTGTTCCCGAGGGAAGAAAGCCCTGAAGTGCTAGCAACGCTAAGAGCACTGCTCTCATCTCTAGAACATTGATATGCAGTAAGGTCTCTGAATCGTCCCACGTGCCTTGGACGGTCCGGCCCGCAAAGTGCCCCCCCCACCCGAGGCGGGAGGCGTCCGTGGTCACCGTGGCGAGAGGGGGAGAAGCACAAAAAGGGCGGCCCCTGTGGAGATCCGGGGAGTGAAGCCACCACAAGAGGGACCGCTTGCAAGCCTTGCTGATCGCAATGGGATGATGCATGGGGAGAGCAAGGTAAGACCACTGTACTAAGAGCGTCCACTGTAGAATGCGCATATTGAGCCTGGCAAGAGGAAGAAGTGCTATAGCAGATGCCATGGACCCTAGAGCCCTCAGGACCAACTCCGCCGGAACAGAACTTGAGTGGAGAATGGCCCGCACCTGGAGCTGCAGATTTTGAATTCTGTCCGCAGTGAGGAAGGCTCGTAAACTCCTTGTGTCTAGCCTGGCCCCTATAAAATCTAAGAGCTGCGTGGGCGCCAGGTTGGATTTCTTTGTATTTATTGTGATGCCCAGAAGAGGAGCAAGATGGAGGAAGGAGTCTCGCGCCAATAAGAGTAGATGCCTTGTTGGGGCGGTAAGAAGCCAGTCGTCCAGGTAGGGAAACACCTGCACCCCCTGAAGCCTCAGATGGGCCGCTACCATTGCTAATACTTTGGTGAACACCCTGGGGGCTGTGGTGAGACCAAAGGGAAGGACCCGGAACTGGTAGTGACTGGCTCCCAGCCGGAAGCGGAGGAACCTCCTGGAGCGCCTGTCCATCAGGATGTGGTAGTACGCGTCCTTGAGGTCTATCGAGCACATCCAGTGATTTTCTCCCAGAAGGGGGAGAATAGATTGCAGAGTGACCATTCGGAATTTTTCTTTGGGGACTGCCAGATTCAAGAGAGAGAGGTCTAGGATTGGTCTTAGTTCCCCCGTCTTCTTTGGCACTAAAAAGAACCTGGAGTAGAACCCTGATCCGATCTGGTCTGGGGGGACGGGCTGGATGGCTCTTTTCCTTAGCAGATGGCCAATTTCTGCCAAGGTGGCCTCCCGTTGACCGGGTGGGACGTCTGGGAGGGACTTCAACTTTGGAAGGTGAAGGAAAGGGATGCGATATCCTCTGGATATGATTTGGAGAACCCAGCGGTCTGATGTAATGGACTCCCATGCCGCTAGGTGCCCCGAAAAACGTCCCCCGACTGCCTCCAGAGTGGAGCAGTCGGGCAACCCCTCAGGGTTGCTGCGCGGGCCGTTCAGAGAAAGGTTCCCTGGACCCGAAATTTCTGGGATCCCCTCTGCCTCTAGGGCGGCGTCCTCCCTGTCCTCCTCTGCCACGGAAGGACTGGTTGTCCGGAGCAGGCTGGGACTGCTGCGACTTCCGGAATCACATCTTCTTCTGACCCTTTTGGTTCCTAGAGTAGGGCCTCTGGGGTGCAGAGAAGCGGATTCCGACGGCAGACAGCGTCTTCCCGTCCTTCTCGCTCTGGGTCAACGTCTCGCGAACGGTTTTGCCAAAGAGAGCAGAACCATCGAAGGGGGCGTTCGCAAATGACGCTTTGAAGGGCTCAGAAAAATCGCAGTGATGGAGCCAGGCCTGACGTCTAGTGACTAGGCCTGTCCCCGCAGCTCTAGCGGCGCCTTCCGTAGCGTGGGAGAGTAGCCGCATAGAGGTATTAGTAACTGACCTAAGAGTGGCCATACGGGTGGAGTGCAGAACCCTGTCCTCCTCCGAAATGGACTCTGGGGGAGATGCAGCATATTCTTTAATCAGATCTCGCTGCATCCTAATGACATGTGCCAAGTAGTTCAGCGCCCTTACCGAGAAGGTCGCTGAACTAAACATCCGCTTCCCCAAGCGGTCCATCATCCGAGACTCCTTGCTCGGAGGATGGACTGAGGGACTCTCCTGAGCCAGTTCCCTCTTGGTGGCCGCCGCCGTCAACATGGCATCTACTGGAGGCCCCTTACTCCAATGGGCACGGTCGGACGGTGGGCTAAGGATCCTATCGGGCCTCTTAGGAATTGGCTCCACGGTGTCCGGTTCCTTCCACGCCCTGGTGGTAATGAGGTCCACCAGGGGGTCGGCAGGAGGGGACACCCAAGAGGTAGACGGGCCCGCTTCAAATGCCTCCAAGAACACGGACTCGTCCGAGGAAGACTTGGGGCAGACCACCCTTATGCGGAGCATTTCCATGATGTCTCCAAATGAGACATCCTCGAGGTGACCGTGGGAGCCTTCCCCTTCCTCCAAGTCCGTGTCTTCTGTGAGAGACTCGAGGGAGTCAATGTGCCTCCTTTTGCACGTATGCTTGCGAGGGACATCCTCTGGGGGGCTGTCAGAGGAGTCCTCGCAAGCAGCAACTTGTTCCATTGGAACAACTTGGGGCACAGAAGCGGGCTGTCCCAGGGGCCGGATGGTGGAAGCCTGGCCCAGTGCAGAGGGAGCGGGGACGGAGCCGTAACAAGTGCCGGGGGTCCGGAGACCCTCAACAGGGCCCTCTCCACTACATCAAACGCCGAAGGGGAGCCGACCTCGATCAAAGGATCCGACAATCGGCTCCCCCTCGGATCCGAAGAGTGGATCGGAGCCGGCGCTGAAGCGCCCGGATCCGAAGGGACAGTGCGCTCCGACACAGACGGCGCCGAAGGAGCACTGATCCCCCCGGACCCGAGGCTCCGAGAGGTCGGATCCGATGCACTCGAGGGCAGGGTCGGATCCGAAGTACCAAGTACTATCGGCGCCGACCCACCCCGCTCGAAGCTGCTCGGCTCCAGCTGCTCCGAACCCGGATAGCGGGTCGGAGAAGGAGCAATAGGTTTGAAAAAGGGTGTTGAGCTCCCCCCCAGAGGGGGGGGAGGCAAGAGCACTCCCATCTGCATCTGGGCCTGGATGAATCTACTCATCATCCGGTCCAGATCAGCATCCGAAAGGCTATAAGTAGATCTCGGCGAGGCTACTGAGGTAGGCCTGGAGTGCCTCCTCGATAGCCTCGACGGAGATCGGGTCTCCTCCTCCTCAGGACCCGGTGAAAAGCACACTGGGGACCGGAGCCGAGAAGGAGGAGACCGAGCCGACAACGGAGCCGGGGGAGAAGCCCGCTTGGCTGGCGGGGCCGAAACAGAGGTCTCGGCCCGCCGCTTGTGGTGCTTCTCCCTCCGGTCCTTTTTTCTAGCATTCCTCTCCTCCCCAGAAACGGGAGGTTGAGTCCCAGAAGGAGGAGGGGGTGCTACGGAGGGAAGAACCGAGACCACGGTTACTCCCGAAGGAGCGGAGGTCGGAGCCGAGTCCGGCGGTAAAAGGCCCGCCAAGACAAGCTTGGACCTCCGCTCCTTCAGTGCCCTGGGGTTGAACCCTGCACAAATGGAGCATCCAGATGTGAGGTGTTCAACCCCCAGGCACCTAACACACCGAGTGTGGCCATCAGCCGGAGAAAGCTTATTGCCACACTCGGTGCATTTAGAAAATATAGATTTGGGCTGTTCAGCCATCCCAATCTATAAACAAGCTACCTAGTAAAGTAACTAAAAATAAAATACAAAATACACACACAGGCCCAACACACACACACTACGCCAACAGCGAGGGGAGGGAAAATTTACTAAAAATTAACTCAAAAGTAAAATATCAAGAGGAATACCTAAACTTTCACACAAAAATGAATAAAAAACTTCAAAACTCAGTAATAACAGTTATAAAAACTAGCACTTAGCTGAGAGCTATAGAAACCAATCCAGTCACCATGCGCGGCAAACGAGATCTGAGGTCATGAGGGTAGAGCAGGGCATTATGGGTGAGGGGAGGAGCTGAGAGCTTGGATCCATAGCTGGAAAACCATGCCGGTTCGGATCCGATGTCGGATCCATAACCCACAGGTTGCAGACAAATGAATATCCTACTTCAGATGATAGGGTTACCTTGCGCACAAACCCTTCCTTCATGCCAAAGGTGGTCAACAAACTGTCCTTAAACTAATCCATTCATCTGCCTACCTTCTTCCCCTCTCCCACTAATGACAATGAAAGAATACTACATTCCCTGGATGTGCACAGGCAGCTAAGGTTTTATTTAGACAAAATGAAGTCCATCAGAAAATCCAACCATCTCTTTGTAGCCTTCCACTCCAGAGCCCTGGGCAAGGCAGTCTCCAGACAAACCATTTCCTGCTGGATCAGAAAAACTCTCTGCTTCTGCAACTCCCACCATGGCAAGGACCTACACCAGGGACCAGGGCCGTGGTGTCCTCCAAAGCCTTTTTCAAAGTCCTGGACATAGCCTCCATTCTGGAGGCAGCCACCTGGTCCACCATACACACTTTTACGAGACACTACAAATTGGACCATGTCTCCAGAGCCAGGGCAGGGTTTGCTAGGGCAGTCCTGCAGGGCTTTCTGGAATCCGCTACCTCTTCGTCCACCCTTCCTTCTTCCTAAGCTGTGGCACTCTCCCACACTAAGAATACTGCAACATTGGAATAGAAGGACATAGACTAGTTTGTGTAAAATCTTACCATAACCATAGATGTCCTTTCCATGTTACAGTATTCCCCCCCCCCACCTATCCCACTTTATTCCTTTAACCTGTCTAAAGAGCACCCTGGGACACCCCCTAGACTAAGGTTAGACTAACCAGCAAATAAGTGGATGTAATTTGGCTCTTTCTACTGGACTGTCTGACTGGACATTTAAGCTCTGAGGTCTTTGCGTGCAGACATCACATTTATGGTCCCTGGTTATGGCCTTGCGTGCGATGTCCCATGCACCTACAGCAACCAGGCTTAAGCTTTTGTATAGGAGCCGACGTTCGGGTCGCCTGAGGCAGGGAATTTCACACTAAGAATACTGCAACATGGAAGAGGACATCTATGGTTATGGTAAGATTTTACACAACTATTCTTTCCGGATGGTCATGGTACAGTCCATTCTAACCTTTTTGGGCAGGGACTATGGGATATGCTTTTAGACCTCCAGGATGCATACTATCATATAAAACTGAACAGACGATCCAGGAGGCACCTTCGCTTTCAGGTGGGAGCCGGTCATTTCCAGTTCAGAGCTCTGCCCTTTGGACTCAGTATAGCCCCCAGAGTGTTTATCAAATGTATGGCAGTAGTAGCAGCTCACTTGAGACTGCAGGGAATCTATGATTTTCCTTGTCTGGACGACTGGCTCATCACCGCCTCAACCAGGAATCAGTTGTACAAGTGACTAATCGGGTATTAAAGACATGTTCAGTGCTGGGAATCACAATAAAGCATGCAAAGTCTCAACTGCAACCCACCCAAAGACTAGAGTTCATCTTGGCACTCTTCAACACCATTATCTATGGTTGCCTGCATTCCCTGTCTTCCTTTTCTCAACATCAGAAGCCAAACAAGGATGGTAATTTGCAGTTCAAAAATTTGGGTCAGGAAAGTGTTACAAGCTCTGGGTTCGATGGTGGTGGCCATTACTCTAGTTCCTCTGGAGATGTACCATGTGAGAGTTCTACAGTGGATGCTGCAGACCCAGTGGTCCTTCACCCACCCCTTGACAGCAAGGATAAAAATAACTCACACTTGCAAGGACTGTCTCAAATGGCGAATTCATTCAGATTAACCCCAGCAAGGTCGCCAATTTACCCTGGCCCATCCCAAGGCTGTAGTGACCATGGATGCTTCCCAGATAGGGGTGGGGGCATTATTTGGGAAAGACTGTTCTAGGCACTTGGTCCCCCCAAGGAGACCAATTTGCTTATAAACGTCTTGAAGATGAGAGCAGTGCTGTTAGCATTGCAGGTATTTCAGGGCTTCCCTCCCTCTGGGAACAATTGCAATCCAAACAGACAACATGTCAGTTGTTTGGTACATCAACAAACAAGGCGGAACCAGATCTTGCCCTCTATTTCGAGAAGCCCTCAGAGTATGGCAGTGGGCAATAGCTTCCAATCGCTTTCTGATAGCAATGCACATTCTGGGAAAGTCCAGCTTGATAGACTAGCTCAGCAGATCCATTCTGTTGCCTCATTGAGTGGTCCCTCAACCACTGAGTAGTGAAAATTTTTTTCATTGGAGCCAGCCCTGCTGTGACCTCTTTGCGTCCCCCCTGAACAACAAATGCAGCAGCTTCTTTGCCCTAATCCCCCCCCCTACAGGGGAGTCGCCAAGTGATGCTCTTCTACACAATTGCATCCCAACCACCTCGGTCTCTTATATGCCTACCCCCCCAACTCCCCTATTTACCAAGTTTTTACAGAAAGCATCTAGATTAAAGATCAAGTTAATCCTCGTCGTTCCTTACTGGACTCTACAGATATGGTTTCCCCTTCCTGTCGCCTCATCTCCTAGCACCACTATGGATTCTGGATCATACTCCAGACCTTCTGCCACATCCAGCAGGATTGATTCCTCCAGACCTGACAAACCTCAAACTAACCACATGGGTTCTCCAGTTCCCATGATAGACAGGCAGTCTACCTTGTCTTCCCCTGTCAATTTTGTTATCCTGCCATAAACCTTCTATGAGGAAGTTATACAAAAAAAATGGGAAAGGTTTGTTGTGTGGGCTATACATTACGATATAGAGCCTTTCACAGCACCCACCTATGTGGTTTTCCCAATATCTTGTGTAATTGTTTAACAAAGAAGCTAGTGCTTCTGCCATTAAAGTTCATTTAGCAGCTATTTTCAATTTTCATTTTGGAATTTCAGATTTTTCATTGTCATCTGCCAAAATTTGTAAGGATCCCATACCTCCTTGGGACCTTTTCTTAGTACTTCAGGCTTTAACTGCTTCTCCTTTTGAGCTGGCAGCCAAATCTGCATTAAAACTTTTTCCTGGAAAGCTGCCTTTCATAGTAGCTGTAATCTCTGCTAGGAGAGTTTGAGATTCAAGCCTCATCTTCTAAACCATCTTATCTCATTTTTCACAAGGACAGGTTATTCTTACGGACCACTACTTCCTTTCTGTCGAAGGTGGTGTCAGAAACCAACATTAATCAAGCCATCAACCTGCAAGTATTTTTTCCAAGCTACAGTAATAAGGGAGGATATTTTTTCCACTCACTAGATATCCACAGGCAGTTAAGTTACTATCTCCACAGGACAAAAGAATTCAGAAAATCAGACCGTTTCCTTTGCTCATCAAAAATTAGGCCAGCCTGTTAAAAACGTGGCCATAGCCAAATGGATAACAGAATGCATTACCTTAGCTTACACAACCTTGAATGTCCCTCTACAGAAACCAGTAAAAGTCCATTCCACCAGATTGGTGGCGACATCCATGTTTTTTCAGTCTAGAGCCTCCTTAGATGCTATTTATGGAGCTACTACATGGTCATATCCACACACCGTTCTCTATCATTACAAATTGGATCAGTGTTTGGCTCGACCGTTCTCCGGTATGCCCTTCCTTAAGGTCCACAAAAGGTTCAGGTAGCTGGGGACTCTGTCTCATTCATTGACAATGAATGAAAATTGAGGACATCAGATAAAGAAATTATGTACTCGCCATACCATTCCATCTGTGTTGTCTGTTTTCATTCAGCCTCAGCTACCCTCCCTCTGTCCCCCAGCCCTTGCCTTCTTTATTTCTGCTTTGGGGCGAATGTGAGGGCACAAGAGTTTTCCCCAGAACTTGAGGGCTAATCTCTAAACCTGGGGTGGTATAACTTATCATTCTAACCTAATCATAACCCAGCTTCTTTTGTCAAGACAGTTCAGTCTCTGCTTCACAGATAAATTTCTCATACGTGTATTTTAGATATATATACTTCTGTACAAAGGTCTCTTGCATGTATTTCTTCCGTCGCTAAAGCTATGGATGTAATCTGGAGATGACAGGGCAGCAGGGCCTTGTGGGTAGGGGACAGCTCAAGAACTTGAATGTTTCCATGAGCTGTAGTGGCCAAGTTGTATCCTGTCTCTGATCCAGAGCCCTATTCGTTGAGGCTGAATGAAAATAAACAACACAGATGGAACGTTATGGTGAGCACATAACTTTTTTCATCATTACCTTTCACAGTGTACAGTTTTGAGACATTGGCGAATAACACATTTTTAGTGGATACACATCTGAACTTGGTCCAACAAGTACATTTTGCCAGTAAACCTAAATTCTTCAACTCCTGAGTAATTTCTTTATTTGAAATTGTGACTGGCGCTTGATTTGGTTGCCTGCAGAATATGTCTGTTAGTGTCAGAGTAAAATGTGCCACATTTCATTCAGTAAAACTGAAGCCATGATTTCTAATTTTTTTACATCTGTGATCTGCAGCATTTTCAGACATCTCTCGTATATTTATTTATTTAACTTTTGTTTACTGGGAAAGTCTGACTTGGAATGAAGCCAATTTTCAGCGGAGGCCCGGGGAGAAACACTCCAGATGCATGTCTTTGAAACGTGAGAGGAAACCGGAACACCTGGAGGAAACCCATACAACTGCAGGGAGGACATGCAGACTCTGCACAGAAGGCACTCCAGCCAAGAATCGAACGGGAGAACCTCTTGCCGTGAGGCAACAACTATTGCTGCACGGTCTGTCGTCCATCTCTTCATTTATTGTTTAATAAAGAAAACATGGTATTGGCTAAAAAGCAATGAAAGTACAAATGGTCAGCACTTGAAGTTGTTGAGCAGGGTTGTTAGGTGCATTCTTCAGAAGTATGGGATTGGTTCTGTTTGACATAAGAACTGTCATCTCTGGTCTTATAATAGACTAATCTTGGAAACTGCAATTCCTTATCCATACAATCCTAGAATCAATGGAGAAAGTGTCAAAAGTGAAAGGTTCTTTGAGACTGTGCTGCAAAAGTACTTCTAGACAAGTGTCAATAAAATTAAACTTCTAAGTATATAAAAGCAGTTTTACAAATGGCAAGGGAAATACCTCCTTTTTTCCTGAAGCAGCATCCAGGTCTTTGATAAATGTATATAGTTCCTCAGCTTCTCTAGTTTGCAGTTCTGCGGCTGAAATGTGTATATGGTGTGCAGACTCCTTAGTGCACTAGAGACTGTCTAGTTATGCTGCTTTTTGTGTTACCAACCCCTGTAAGTACTCTTATAACATGCAAACAAGGAAAGAGGTTGATTAAAGGAGGGCCCCAATCCCTCCCCTTTGCAAAGAATACCAAAAAAGTTAGTGGGGGACTGTAGCAAAAGGACTGTTACTGTAACTTGTGGTAGAGAACGGCTCAGTTTCTCTACTTTGAGAGACTTGTGTTATGCATTGCAATAATTACATTAAAAAAAAATAAAATCAGGTCATCTTACAACAAAAGCAAAATATGGGGGAGCTACAGCTGGCCATGTCTTGTTAGGTCAGATTTTTGAAATAGAGAAGAAAATGGATGTCCGCATTTTAATGTGTCATATCTTTATTGTTAACGCTGCTGTTTGCATTGAGGTCATGGGTATCTGAAGGGGGGGGGTTAACATGTTTTCTCTTTTCTCTTTTGAGTTTGTCTGACCTTAGCAATAGTATGTGTAACAGGTGCCATAAATGCTTATTTTCTACTGTTTTGAAGAGAAGTGATTGAGTTATAGATTTTGCAATGTGTCAAGTGTTGCAGTTTTGAAGTTTAGCATCTCATCTTAGATGCACTTTTCATACCAATTCCCAGAACGCTGTTAAAAATTATATATGTATAATATGTATTGCATACCTTGATTGGCCTTCTTATAACAAAAGCAGTGTTACAACTAAAAACATCTAATTAACTGAACCAAAACCTTGAAGTACAGTAGCCAATGCAGTTTTCCTCGTACAATAAAAAAATGACTGTGCCAGCAGACCTCCATGCCAGCAGTGAAATCTTTGACTATCTCAAGCTGCTCTGCCCTCTAGCTGTTCAGATGGAGTAAAGCTGTTGGTATCATAAGAGAAAAGCTTAAAGTAACCTCAATGATCATCACTCAGCATAGGTGACCATCTTTAGAACTAACCGAGTTTTAGGCCTCTGGTACTGCTCTAGGTCACTCCAGATAGGACAGTTTTGGGGGAGGGGGGTGGGTGGGAGAATAGTTTACTGTAAACAGAGACCAACTAAATCTGTCAATATAAGTATATAACTTGTGATGTTAAGTTGTCAATCTCACCTATATTCTTGCTGGATGGGTTCGGAGCCGATTCTCGGCTCCGACTCTGCCAATACTAAAGCTCGAGAGCTAATTCCACCGGCTTGAGGCTCCCCTGTATCCCACAATGCTAGGCGGTAACTACCCAGATCTCGTTTGCCGCATAGCTGCGAGGTGCTTTCTTCTACTGGCTCTGGCAAGTTAGTGAGTTTTTTCTAATTAAAAACTTAAATTTTCTACCCCTATCCTTTTTATTTAGTTTAGTTTATAGTACAGGGTATCCCTTTAGTTTAAATCGGGTCTCCCTCGTTTTTATCCCCTTTTTATTCCCTTTTAAGTTCTAGGCCTTTGGCCCACTCCCCTTTTTCCCTTGTCATTCAGTGTGATTGGGTTTTTTTCTTTTGGTTAAAGGGGGTGTATCTGTATGTTGTGTCTGTGTTTTTTGATATACAGTCTCTTCTAGGATGTCTAAAGACTTCAACGTCTCAGGCTTCAAGAAGTGTGACTCGTGCTGTCAGAAAATGTCTCTGACAGACGGTCACACTTCTTGTGTCTATTGCCTGGGACCTTTGCACCTGCAGGACTCCTGTGCTGTTTGCCATGCATTCAGCCCGAGAGTCCTGCAGGAACGCAAAAATAAACTTATTCTTAGAGGCTTATTAAAGCCTGAAGGCCCCTCGACCCAGTCTGCGTCGGGGAAGCCTTCAAAGACTTCCAGGCTGTCGGCTCCAGCTTCAGAGCTGTCTGCTGGGAGCATCAAGGCTGCTTCGACATCGTCTCCGGCTGGAGTCGATGTTTCGAAGACTCAAACCATTACCTCGGCTCCATCCAGAGCCGAGGTTGCTAATACTCAGTCGGCTCCGATAGTCTTATCGGAGCCACCTTCTAAGAAGAGGTTGAGGTCCCCTTCCCATCGGCTCCATCCACTCGGCCCCGGGATCCCCTCTTCTGTCGGAGCGGAGCCATAGGTCCCATTCCTCTCGGTCCTCCAGGCTGTCCGACCATGACTTACAAAGGGTGGTGAGTAGACTTTTCAAGTCCGAGGCACTGGCCCAAATGCTGCATAGCCCTACTCAACAGTCAGCGGCTATTCCCATCCCTGCTTCTGTTCCTCCTGTGACTCCTTTGAGTTCGGAGCCGGGGCTCATCGGAGCCATGACTGTCAGTACGTCGGAGCCGATACCCTCCATTTCGGCTCCGTCGTCTGCTCCGATTTCCTCTTTGGAGGGATCTCGGCGCCGGGCTTCCCTCGTCTGCTCTGAGGGGGCAAGTGGCATCGGACCCTTGTCTGACCCCGTTCTCCCTCTCGGAGCGTCGGCGCTGGTAAGTTCGGCTCAGACATCGGCCTCGGAGCCATCCCTGTCAATGCCGGGGGGAGTCCTTGTCTCCTTGGAGCAGGAACCTTCGGCCTTGGCTGATCGGGGTGTCTTCGAGGTCATGCGGAGCGTGCTAGACCCCGTGTCTACCTCACGGTTGGCTCCGTCAGCTCCTCCCTCTTCAGTGCCTGCGGTGGTTTCTACCCACCCCCTTGTACCAGACCGTAGAGAGCCAGCCCTTCAGGTTTCCCCATTGGGAATATCCTCTTCTTCAAAGGCTTCTCCTGATCCGGCAGGAGAACCCCCTCGGAAGAGACAGTGCAAGAGGGAAGCACATTGACTCCCCTGAGTTTATCACCTCCGACACCGACTTGGAGGAATCTGAAGGTTCCCCTCGGTCCCCCTCTGAGGATGTCTCTTTTGCTGACATCATTGAAATCCTTAAACAGAGGGGGAACTGACCCGCCCTTAACCCTTCAGAGGACGAGTCGGTCTACCTTCAGGCATTTGGCTCTCGCCCTTCCACCTCCTGGGTGTCTCCTCCCTTTGACCCCCTCATGGAAGTGGTGGCAAGGAAGGCTTGGACAGCCCCTGATTCGGTGGAACCTACCCTAAGTAGGCCGTCAAAATTTATTACTGCCCCAAGAGAGAAACAGTTCTTATCCAAAGGTGTCTCTGTTGATGCCATGGTGGTGGCAGCAGCCACTAAGAAGGAATTAGCAAATCCTTCGGTACCTGTCCATTCTCCTAATAAGGAGTCTAGGACCATAGACAGGTACGGTAAGCCGATGTTTTCCTCAGCGAACTTTGCCATGCGATCGCTGAACTACTTGTGTCACTTCGCCCATCTCCAGAGGGATTTACTCAAGGATATGGGTGAGGCTATGCAGGATCCAACAGCTGAGGGGTTCCAAGACAAAATGAACTCCCAGTTGGCAACCCTGAATTCGATTGTCAACTCCTCCATGCGGCTTATCTCATATGTGGCTGATGGGGAGAGTAGGGCCGCAGGCACAGGTGTAGCTTTACGACGCCACGCCTGGATGCGGCTTTGCAATTTTGCGGACCCTTTCAAGGCATCCTTCACCAATTCCCCCTTTGATGGCTCAACGTTGTTTGGACCTCAGGTGAAGGATACATTGGCTAGGTGCGAGCAGGAAGGTAAGACTCTCTCTGCCATGTGAGTCCATTTTTCTACCCCTTCCAGACCTTATCCCAAAGGTCAGGGGGGTGTGATGTGGTTCCGCAAACCACAAGGAGTCTCATCTGACGCACAAAGTCGATTCCCCTTTAGAGGCAGAGGGGGGAACAACAATAGACGCCGCCCTAGGGGCAGAGGTGGTCCGCAAAACCAGGGTAGCAGAGAGACTTTCTCTGATAAACCCTTTCAGCATCCCTGAGGAGCTGCCCGGCTGTCCACCTTCGGAGGCAGTCGGGGGAAGATTATCACTGTACCCAAAAGCCTGGCTTTCCCTCACTCAAGACAAATGGGTACAGTCGATCATATCCGAGGGTTACAAAATTTTTAGTTTTAGGCCTCTGGTACTGCTCTAGGTCACTCCAGATAGGACAGTTTTGGGGGAGGGGAGTGGGTGGGAGAATAGTTTACTGTAAACAGAGACCAACTAAATCTGTCGATATAAGTATATAACTTGTGTTTAAGTCTGTACTTGTCCATACACTTGATATTAGTAGAGTAATTCCAAAGTTTCTGAAGAAACTAAAACAGTGAGTAAAAATGTGACACAGACAAACTAGTCAGTAAAAACTACAACAAAAATCTGGCCAAGCTAGATTTTCCATTGTGCGATTCTTTAAAACCTCATGTATTAGAGGTAGCATGGGATATATGCAAATGACCATTTAAGGACATCGGGTATTTCAGCTATATGCCAGTTCTGAATGCCCATGACTTTTTTTCCTTTTTAAGGTTAAAACAATCCAATTATGCTATGCTGACGAGGCCATAAGAAGGCTGAAACATGCATGTCCACAGCTTTTATTGCCCTGAATTTGTCCATAAGAGACTTGGAAAGGAAAAAAGTCACGGGCATTCAGAACTGCCATATAGCTGAAACACCTGATGTCTATAAGGGGTCATTTGCTTACATCTCATGTTACCTCTAATACAAGAGATTTTAAGGAACCACACGTTGGAAAATCTAGCTTGGCTAGATTTTTCTTGTAGGTTTTAATGAAAGTTTCTGAAGAAATGTATAATCTTCATTGATGGCCATTTTGTTAAATGCCTCACTGTAGTCGCACAACCTCATACTGATCAGTCAGTTACTGTAGTGGGCATCTAGTAGGTATATGCGTGCACTATAATCCAGTTTAAACTTACCCATTTCTAGTGGTAGTTACACTTCTTTGTTTTGCATGGCAAAAGAGAGAGACCAGTAGCGACAGCAGTTTGGCAGCTATTTTTAAATTATTTACAATTGGGTTATGTTTAACGTCCCATACTGGTTTTGTACAATGACTGGAAGACCATAACACTCCTGCAGAAAATGGGTGAGGTAGCAGCCACGCTTGTATCGTGCCAGAACTGTAATGGGCAAGGGGCTAAAACTGTTAAAAATTATTTGATAAAGTAATCAATCTTCTAACCTGAGAAGCAGGAAGAACGAGAGTGTACCAATAGATGCATCCCTAAAATTGAATATTCTCTGATTACCCTTACCTTCTTAAGCAGTACAGAAATTAATTCAAGCCACTGAAAATTGTTTTGTTCAGCTGCAGTGAAACAGAACACTACTGTACAGCTATGACTAAGGCTAATTAACATTCAGTTAGAGTTGCATTGTTGCTTTTTTCTTTTGCTTTCAGAATGTTGCCCAACCCTTGCTGACTTCATCTTAACTAGTTGAGAGCTTGATGGCAGTTTATTCTTTTGTGGTATGAAGTATACAGGTTTGCAGTCTTGTTTGCTTACCTGTTCAGCAGACTTGTTCGTTTTTTTGGAGAACTACATCTTGTACAGTTCAGCAAGCACTGAATAATTGTCAGCAGAGTTTGAGTTTAGATATTTACCATAACCTGAAATTAGATTTCTTATGCAAGATATGTTTGGCAAAATATGATTGTAAAAAAAAAAAAAAACTTTATATGCCCCTCTCCTTTCTTCATTAGGCTTAAAATTTGTTCTTATTGTTTTGAAAATGTTAATACCATATGCCTCTGTTTAGAACGGTTTATAACTCTTGTTCCTCCTCGTTTTTACTTTTAGGTTATGGACAAGATTTGAGTGCATTTGGTCAGGGTTTTTCTGAACTTACCCCAGCAGCTACTTCATATGGAGCACCTTCAGCGCCAGCAGCTGGTGGTCCAGCAACAGGAGGAAGTGGATTTGGTCGTGGACAGAACCATAATGTGCAGGGCTTCCACCCATACAGACGCTGACTAATTCAAAGTTAAGAAATTCTTTCTACATCGTAGTTTCTGGCACAAGTTCAAGCTCTGAGTTTCCAGATTTGAGGACACTGTGTGACAATCACATGCCTGATATAAGAAACGGAAGGAAAAATTTAAAAACGAGAAAACTGATTTGAAGAAGACGCTGTGGGTTTTTGGACTGCAATTTTTAAATATTTCTTCCTCTATCTTGCCCATCAGCACAATTTGAAAGCCTTTATTAGAAGTCCACAGGGTTTTAAAAGAACTTGACGCAGCTTTATTCAATTTCAGGTTCCTTTTTTTCCTGAGCCTTTGTTTTACCATTTATTGTAAACTTTTATGTTGAGATAAATATATACATTTACATACAGATGAAATTTTTAAGAGAAATTTTCTACTATGTTCGTATACTTGGCTTATTTTTTAATTTAAAGATGTAGATTTCTCTCAGGCAGATGGCTTGGTGCATTTTTGCACTACCTGGTGGTAGACAAAACCCCTGGTTTGAATAAAGAATATGTTTGAATTACAAGATGTTTTTATAATGTGATTGTGTTTAATTGTTGAACTCCACAGGATAGATGATATTAAATATTGCTAATTTGTGCCATGAAAAGTATGTATTGAAACGAGATTTTTTTTTTGTCTGTAGTGTTACACAAGACTGTAAGGTGTCTGAATTTCAACAGATTAGATAAAACTGGTCTTAGCCTCTTACAAAAAAAGTATTTTGTAGAGTTTTGCACATTTCCATTGCTTGTCTGTAGAGTTCGTTTTTTGTTTCAGAAGCCTGAAAATGCTTTGAAAATGTGTTTCCTCTTGATAAGTCTGTATGTATGTGGATGTGATCTCTTGAGTGGGTGACACTAATTTACTAATTCATAGCAGGTCCCCACAGGACAAAGTGATTGTTAATTCTCAACTTTCAAGTGGCATTTCAAATAGTATACACAAAACAGACTAAAAATTCCAATTATATAAGACAAAAATGCTTTGTATAGTGCCATCAAACTGAAAGAACAAGTAGGTATGTAAGGGAAGAGGGATTTTTGTGCTGCAAGATGTTATTCCCTCTGACTTCCACAGGACAGGTACATTTTAATCAAAAGATTTCCGGACTTATGGCTGTGAAAGCATTTTGGAAGCCATTAGTGGCCCTATTACAGCCAACATTTTTTTAAGTAGACAGTACCAAAGTTGTATAGTGCATGGTAAGATAAAAGAATCTTTAACTGGCAGTAATCCACTTAAGAAAAAAAATCACTGTATGCAGTTTAAAGTCATCTAGCAGAATAGTATTTTCAGTGAAAATGGAGAAAATAGTTTCTACTGTATACAAACTGTTTCACTTCATCAGTTAGCAAGTGAGTTTGTAGTGGACAGATTGTACCGAAGGATTACCACACCAAATGTTGCTTTTGTTCAGGGCCTAACCGCATACTTGAGTCTTATGCTATTTCCCAAAAATGAACAGGTAAATTAACAGAATATTTAAAGCATGATCTCATTGTTTAGTGTTACGGTAGTAGTGTCTCTTGGGATGACTTCTGCAGAAGGCCCGACATCTGGCATGACTTCAGTGCTGTTCAACCTTCCCCACCTCTGCTAGCAGATTTCCTGACACCTTTGGTATAAGAGAGTTATCTGCCTACAACATCTGTAGATGTCCTTCTCTTCTACTCTTGCAGCATTCTTAACATAAGGATTTTTTTGCCTTGGGCAGCCCAAAGTCTGGTCGGTATATCAAAGCCTTTTATTACCTAAAGTACGCCATATGTTACATGTATGCTCCTGGCATATGTGGAGCATAAAAGCGACATCCAGACGTACCATCCTCAGAACTTCTCTGCCGCCAGTCCGAATGCCATTTTTGATGGCATGTCTGCTCACCCGAGTCATTTGCTAGTGTATCAAGCCATTCAGATCAGTGCCCCATTGGGATTTTCTTTTCTTTTCTTACTGTTTTTTTGCTGTGGGATTTTTTCGTGTCATCCAGAAAAGACAAGTGCCAGTGTGGGAGACAAATTCCACATAAAAATTAACTACCAGTGCTTGTTTTGTTAACAAACTGCTCACGACCACAAAACTTGGCAGTGTTTGTCAGACCTTTTTGCCCAAGACATTATGTAGTTATGTGTCTTCTTTTACTATTTATTTGGAAAGTCATTGTCTCAAAATTTACTGAAAGATGCTGTGGAGGACATTTCTAGGCCTGATGAGTCTTCACTGAAGAGAAAGGCCAAAGAACCAGGGTCTGACTCTTCCACCCCCATGTTGGATGGCTCTCGAGGTTGATGAAAGACCAGAGGTTTGCCAGATTCTGGGGTCAGATTCTTCAGTTGGGACCTCTTTGGAGGCCGCCATAGATATGATTATAAGTACACACACAATGTGAGGCCCTTCTCACCAAAGGTCCAGCTGCTATATGACTTAAACAAATAAAAGCAGCTGGACCACCAGGCTAATAAAACAATTTATTAAAACGACGATAACACACAGGTAAGGGCTTTTGGGTTGTATCCCTTCATCAGATAACTCGCACAATGTTAAATTTCGTATTTAAAAGAAGTAACAACCAATAATTTTTCAGTGTTGAACACACTGCCTCTTTAGGGCTGGTTTAAGAGGTGTAAATCCATTCAAACCAGGGGCTGTGTCCGCCCTTAGCTCAATAATCCATTTAGTTTCATTGAATTCTGTCTAATTCACTGTTTCACCACCCCTAGCATTCAGTCTCACAATTGTAGCACAATAAAAACAAATGTGTGCCCTTTATTACTCACAACATGCTGATATAGGGCATTGTGTATATTGCCTAAACGTTTTGCTGAAAGAGGTTTTAAAATTCTTTCTTTTAACCGGCATTTAGTGTTGCCTACATAAAATGAGCCGCAGTCTCTGCACTGAGCCAAATGTATAACGTTACTTGTTTGACAATCAGCATACTGAGTGAGTGAATAACTCTTCCCAGTTATAGGATGAATAAATACATTTCGCCTCACGATGTAGGCACATGCCTTGCAATGCTTGCATGCAAAATTATCTTGTCGCAGAGATGAAGTAGTAGTAAACATATTCTGATTTTAGTGTTTCACTGTTGCAGTCATTACATTTGGGTTATCTGCTTGCAGTAGCCCTCAGTTGGCCTGATTAACAAAGTCTTGGGTCCTGCGTCAGTTGCTGTCCCTTCTTCCATGAAGTCAGGTCGTCAGGGGTATAAAACATGCAGCCGACGCCATTACATCTGTCTTTCTTGCTGTGCGGTGCCCGAAGCAGTTAGCAAGTGCTGGTCGGCTGACTCCTGAAATTTTCGTTTTAGAGTTTCAGAACCGAAGTCTTCAACTAAAGCCAAGTACCCCATTGGGGAAACTTTTTCTTGCTCCTTATCAGTGTCAGTAAAAGTTAATAATTGCATTACTTGTGGAAAGCAAATACCTCATAAAGATTTTCATTCATACTGTATTCCTTGCCTAGGCCCTGACCATGACGTATCTTGCTGTCGGTTTTGTGCTTTATTTAATCAGCGCATTGTTCGTTGTCTGTATATTTTTGCCTCTAAATATTTTGATTCTCTGTTTAATTATCTAGAAATGTCGTCAGTTAGCCATCCCACTACCAGGATTTCGAAAAAACACAAAGATAAAGACACAGGCTGCTGAGGTCCAAAACTGCTGACGCGTCTCCTAAGCCAATCGCCAGTTCGCCGGTACTCAGTGAGGCGCTTTCCAGCCCCTGATACCCGCTACTTTTGATTTGCAGGCCTCTACTGAGACCCATTTGGAGTCTGGTATGCCACGAGATGCTTCAACTATGGAACCAGCGAATGTCTCTACCTTGGATGGGTCCGGAGCCGCTGTGCAGGCACCGGCTTCTGATGGTGTATTCAGTTCTATGGACGTACATATTAAACAGACGCCTCCTTCACTTAGGCCTAAATCTCGAACCATGCCTAAAAAAACCGACGCCCAGGCTGCATGCTCAGACCTTTATGCCTAAAAAACAAATAAGAATGGTCGAAGGTCTTATAACTCTAATCAGGGGAAGACAACCTCCCCTTTCTAGGAGACCTAGGACTGAAGTTGTTTATGAATCTTCTGAACAGGATTCTGATGTTTCTGATTCTTCTGATGATCTGGATTTGCCGTTATCTACTTATGAGGATTCTAATGCTGGGGACTCTATTCCCTCTGCTTTCCTCTCCAGAGGATTTTTCTTTTGGTGAAACCTTACATATTCTAAGGGAACATTTCCACTGGGAAAGCCAGGATTTTTCTGATTCAAAAAATAGGCTTAGGGATTTCTTACTCCTGCCTGCTCATAGGCCTTTAGCTATTCCTCCTGTATTAGACATTGTTGATACTTTTTCAGAATCTAGTTTGGCCCCTGATTCTTTGCCTCCTGCTCCCAGAAAACCTGACAGATATTACAGGGTTCCTGATTCACACAAGTTCCTTTTTAAAAATCCTGTTGCGGATCCAGAGACTATTTCACAGGAACCCAAGGGCATTAAGGCTTCTACTGCTAAAAATCCTACCCCTTCTGATAGACACTCCAGGGCACTGGATATATGGGGTAAGAAGGTTTACACTTCTGCAACCTTGGCCATTAGGGCTTTAAACTGCCAGTTTCAAGTATCAGCAACATGTTATTGGATTGCTTAAACTGAAAATGATGTTGATTCCTGACTGCGGAAAATAAGGAATTACAGGATTTAATGCATTCTGCTAAACAGGTTGGAAAACATACTTTGCAATGTGGATTTGATTCATTAGAGGCCTTTTGCATGGCTGCTGTTACTGGGTCTGTGCTCAGAAGGCATGCTTGGCTTAAGGAGCAATCTTTGCCTAATCATGTTAAAGCTAAATTGTTGAATGCTCCCTTAAATCAGGACTGCCTGTTCGGCAACAAGGCTGAGGAAGTTCTTAAAAAGATGGAAGATGAAGCTAAATCTATGCAAACTGTTAAAGATTTCTTACAAGTTCAGCCTCCTAGATTTAGCAGGCACTTGGCCCTCTAAGAATTGGTCCTTTCCATCCCCTTCCAGGTCTTCTCAAGCCAAACCCAGACAGCAGAAATCCTAGGTTTCAGTCTCAGGGACACACAAGACTAAGCAGTGGGGGGTTTCTTCACCCAAATCAGGGAGTAGTAAGACTCCCCCTTGTGGAAAACTATCTCTATGACTGGCTTTTAACACTTCCAAGCACTTCTCATCTGAATGCTCCTTTAGGTGGAAAGATTGGTCTGCAGGCCAAAAACTGGGAACTCATTACCCAGGACAAATGGGTTTTAAATATAATGTCCCAAGGATACAGATTTCACTTCAACACCTTACCAACACCAAGCGGGTGGCCAGATCTACCCCCAAATCAGTGGGCAGAGGCCCAAAATCAAGTACTCTCTCTCTTAAGCATGGGGGCTATTCAGTTGGTACCAGAAAAGGAAAAGGGGCAAGGTTTCTATTCAAGACTTTTTCTGGTACCCAGAAAAGGCAATACATGGCGTCACTCTAAATACCTTTCTGGTGATTCCAAAATTCAAGATGCTGACTCTTCACCAGCTGCTTCCTGTGCTAGGCAAAGATGCATGGTTGGCAACACTAGACTTAAAAGAAGCATACCTGCACATCCCTATCAGGGAGTCTTGTAAAAGATACCTACGCTTCAAAGCAGGCGACATGCACTATCAGTTCTCTGCACTGCCCTTTGGCTTATCTACTGCGCCCAGGGTATTCACAAAGTGCCTAGCTCCAGTCATTGATTCTGCAGGCAAAGAAATATTCAAATATATCCATACCTGGACGATTGTCTAATTCAGACAGAAAGCCAGGACATACTTTTGAATCATCTGGCCTTTGTTCAAAGGGTACTGACTTGTCTGGGGTACACCATAAACGAAAAGAAGTCACACCTAGTACCCTGTCAACAAATTATATTCCTGGGAGCAAGCTTGAATACAACTTCCAAGATGGCTTTCCTCACGCCAGAGAAACAGACTTCTTTGACAATCTACTTCAAACAAGTGGCCACAAAAACCCAGTTATCTGCAAGGCAAATACTGCAGGCCTTGGGGTTCATGGCCTCTTGCATTCTTCTAATTCCATATGCAAGGCTGCATATGAGGAAACTGCAATGGTATCTCAAAAGCCTATGGTGTCAACATTCACAGGATCTAGAAGCTATGATTCCTATTATACCTTGTCTACGCCTAGAGTTCCTTTGTTGGACAGAGGCCTGCCACCAAAACAAGGGACTACCATTCACACTACCCCTTGCCACCCAAACCTTAACAGACGCATCAGACTATGCATGGGGGGCTCACCTGACAGGGAGGTGCATTCAGGACAAATGGAACCCAAGTCAAATGCACCTACACTTAAATCAAAAGGAAATGTTAGCTGTACATAATGCTCTGACAGCCTTCAAGGACCACATTTTTCCAGGAAAACTCATGGTAAAGAATGTGACAACACCACGGTCATGTGGTACATAAACAAGCGGGGGGTACACACACTTACCCCCTCTGCAGACTAGCCATGGCATTGTGGAACACAGCCTTGAGCTACCAAGTAAATCTACAAGCTAAATTCCTGCCAGGAAAACTAAATACACTGGCAGATGGACTAAGCAGAAACTTCATGGACCCACACGAGTGAAAACTGGAACCAAGGATTGTCAGCATGTTGACAAGCAAATGGGGGAGCCCAGATGTAGACCTGTTTGCCTCCCCCCAGAACCATCAATTGGACAAATTTTTGCAGAAGGACTCCCCACAAACTAGCCTGGAAAGTGGATGCTCTATCCCTCAGCTGGAAAAACCTATCAATGTATGCCTTTCCTCCTCTGCCTCTGCTCTCCAAGGCATTACTAAAGATCAAACAGGACAAGCCAAGATCGATTTTAATTGCATCAGACTGGCCACTCCAACACTGGTACCCCCTCCTACGCAGTATGTCACGCTTGGCCCCATGGCACCTGCCTCAGACTCCTTCCCTGTTGTCTCAGCAGAGGAACCAGATTCTGCACCCTCAGCTGCAAACCCTGATTCTAGCATCCTGGCTAATTACCTAATCTCTTCCTTACCACCCCTCAGTAAATCACTGATGGATATCATTGTAGAGGCTGGGAGGCCTAGTACTAGAAAATGTTATGCTGCAAAATGAAAAAGATTTTGTACCTGGAAACAATCTCAAGGGATGAGCGCAGCAGTGCCCAGTTTACCTCAGATTCTACAATATTTGACTGAGATGCTTCATAAGGGCTTGTCCTTTTCCTCCATCAAAATTCATGCCTCAGCCATTCAGCTCATTATAGCACACCCACTGCTCAAGCAGTTCCTCAGAGGGGCCAAAAATTTAAGGCCACCGAGGAGAGCTCCAACTCCAGCCTGGGACCTTAACTTTGTCTTGGAGAAACTCGCTCTTTCTCCTTTCGAGCCAGCTGCTACTGCATATTTAAAAGTCCTTTCCTGGAAAACAGCATTCCTTTTAGCAATCACGTCTGCAAGAAGGGTATCTGAGTTACAGGCCCTTATGGCAGTGGAGCCTTTCATATTTTTTCATACGGACAGGGTGTCCCTCAGAACCGATCCCTCCTTCATGCCCAAGGTGGTATCCAGTGTGGCTGTTAATCAGTTCATTCATTTACCTACCTTTTTTTCCTAACCCACAGAACAAAGGGGAACTGATACTTCACTCCTTAGATGTGCACAGACAACTTAGATTCTACTTGGACAGGACTAAATCTCAAATGAAATCCAAACAACTGCTGGTGGCATTAGTTGCAGGGAGAGAGGGGAAAGCTATTTCAAAACAAACCATTTCAAAATGGATAGGCCATTGAATTCATTTCTGCTATAAGCACCATGGAAAAACCTATTCCACAGGGCATCAGACCCCATTCAACCAGGACTACATCTGCCTCTACAGCCTTTCTCAGGGCGTCCCTACAAGGGATATCCTAGAAGCTGCTACGTGGAATTATGTACATACTTTCATCAAGCATTATCATTTGCCAATTTCCTCTAAATCCAGAGCTGGTTTTGCCACTGCAGTCTTGCAGGGCCTTACAGCTGCTCCTAATTCTATTTAAATTCCTTCTCCCAAACTTAGCTTTGCGAATCTACCCAAATGTAATGACTGCAACAGTGAAACACGAAGAACATATAGTTGTGTACATTTACCATAAATGTAGATGTTCAAGTGTATTCACTGTTGCAGTCTTGGTTACCCTCCCTCCAGCCCCCTTTCATCTTTTGGCTACACCTCTATTCTCTCTTACTATGCTCAAAAGCTTTTTGGTGTATTTGCTTTTTTATTGGAGGTATTTCCTTGTGTTATAGATTTTATTGCTTCCCATTAGGGGGCACCTGACATCTGGGGCAAGACAAACTGATGTAATGGTGTCGGCTGCATGTTTTATACCCCTGAAGACCTGACATCACGGAAGAAGTGAAGCAACTGACGCAGGACCCAAGACTTTGTTAATCAGGCTGACTGAGGGATACTGCAAGCAGATAACCCAAATGTAATGGCTGCAGCAGTGAATAGAGTCTAACATCTACATTTATGGTAAGCGTACACAACTGTACTTTCATGACAAAATATTTCAAATCCTTATTACACTTAAAGCTGAATGAAGGTGTCATCCCTACTATACCTTTGTTTTTCATCAGTTAACATTTTCCAATTACATGTTGTATCACATATACCCCTTACATTATTAGTATATTTCAAAACCACAAGCAACTTATCACCCTTTTCACCTAGTGCTAAAACCTTAATGTCCCATTGTTGCTACTTTTAAATCGGAAAACCATGGCTTAGCTTTCACTAACCTGTCCCTTTTACTGGCATCAGTTGCATGTTCAGTAACCTCTCTTTTATAACCCCTATTTCTAAAATTCATGACTAAATATTTAGTCTCTCTATTAAATTGTTCTTCCTCCGTACAAAGTCTGGAAGCTCTGTAAACTTGCCCCTTTACAATATTCCTGAACAAATGTCTAGGATGCATGCTGTTAAAAAGCCAAAAGGCTGTTCTTCCAACAGATTTTTCTGTACATGGAAGTTTGTACACACCCCTTATGTCCTTTACTCAGTCACATGTCCAGATAGTCCATCACAGTCTGAACATGTACTAAATTTTAAGAAATCTGTAGTGAATTCTGAATAGGCTATGAATGAATACAACTCATTACATGTGCATTTCCATAACATAAATACATCATCTACAAGTCTTGTATGCTATCCTAATTGTTCTCTCCATCTATGCATAGTACTAAAAATCACTTTGTCCTCCCAATTTGCCAGGACCAGGTTTGCATACGAGTTTGCATATTGCATCCCCATAGCAATACCTTTTTGTGTCGATAATAACAACCTGGATATAAAAATATGTTATCCAGTACAAGTCTGAGCAAAATGCAAATAGTTTTCTTAGTTTTAACATTCTAGATATTTGTTCAGGAATAGTGTAAAGGGACAAGTTCACAGAGCTTCCAAACTTGTACTGAGGAAGAACAATTTAATAGAGAGACTGAAAATTTAGCCATGAATTTTAGAAATAGGGGTTATAAAAAGAGATTATTGAACAAGCAATTGATGCCAGTAAAAGGGATAGGTTAGCAAAAGCTAAGCCACGGTTTTCTAATTTAAAAGTAGGAACAACGGGACATCAAGGTTTTAATAATAGCAATGATGAAAAGGGTGATAAGTCGCATGTGGTTTTGAAATATAGTAATGTAAGGGGGGTGTATGTGAATGATATGACATAACTGGAACATTTTTTAAAAACTGATGAGAAACTTAAAGGTGTAGTGAGGATGACACCTTCATTCAGCTTTAAGTGCAATAAGGATTTGAAATAGTTTGTCATGAACAGAATGTTTACTACTACTTCATCTCAGTGAACAAGGTACTTTTGCATGCAGGCACTGCAAGGCATGTGCCTACATCATGAGGTGAAATTTATTTGTTCATCTCTTAACTGGTAAGAGTTGTTCTCTCACTCAGTATGCTGATTGTCAAGCAAGTAATGTTAGATATTTGGCTCAGTGCAGAGACTGCAGCTCATTTTATGTAGGCAAGACTAACTGCTGGTTAAAAGAAATAAATTTAAAACTTCTTTCAGCAATACGTTTAGACAGTATACATAATGCCCTATGTCAGCATCTTGTGAGTAATGAAAGGCACACATCTGTTTTTTATGGTGTTACAAATTGTGAGATTGAATGCTAGGGGTGGTGGTATAGTGAATGTGACTGAGTTCAATGAAACTAAATGGATTATTGTGCTAAGGGCGGATAGAGCTCCTGGTTTGAATGAAGTTATACCTCTTAAACCAGCCCTAAAGAAGCGGAGAGTTCAACATTGAAAAATTATTGGTTGTTACTTCTTTTAAATGTGGATTTTAATATTGTGTGAGTTTTGATGAAGGGATACAACCCAAAAGCGCTTATCTGTGTGGTGTTGTTTTAATTGTTTTATCAGCTTGATGGTCCGGTTGCTCTTATTTGTTTCATTACTCTTATAGGCACTTCCTCGGAGGCATTGTAGATGTCCATTTCAGGTGATCAGGGGAAACCAAGCCTTATAATAACTGAAAGGCCTAGGGGAGATGTTCATCGTGCATACAGCTACAGTCATAACAGATGGGTTCTCCTGCCGTCATGCGGGTCCTCGGTCGGCCGAATTCCAAAGTCTAGGTCTGGCGTCTGTTGTCGTCGCTTCTTCCCTGACGTCAGTGCGACAGGGGTATAAAGGAACCAGCTGACGCCATTTTCTTCAGTCTTTCTTGCCGCGCGGTTCCCGAAGCAGAAGCAGTTCGCAAGTGCCGGTCGGCCAGCTCCTGAGATTACGAAAATTTGGAAACCGAAGTCTTCTTAAAAGCTAAGTACCCCGTTGGGGAAACTTTTCTTGCCTCAGACCGATGTCAGACAAAGTTAATAATTGTATTTCTTGTGAGAAGCAAATACCGCATAAGGATTTCCATTCCCTCTGTATACCTTGTTTAGGCCCAGACCACGACGTCTCGGTCTGTCGTTTTTGTGCTAAATTCAACAAACGCACTATTGAGCGTTGGGCGGAGTTCGCCCAGCATTATTTTGGGAAAGCATTTAACTATACTATGTCGTTGGATACTCCGACTCCGGTTTTGTCTAAAAAACGCAAAGACAAGGACCGACACACGAGGTCCGCGGCCTCTACCGACACCACAGCCGACTACACGTGGTCTGGTTCTCAGTGAGGTGGCTACGCAGCCCCTGACTACCGACGGCACTTCTTTGACTGTGTCTCCTGTGCCCGAGGTCGCAGGCTCCTCGGCCCACACCCCGACTACAGATACCGAAGCCACTCTTGGCGTTGAAACTCAGAATGCGGACAGGTCCACCTCCACTCAAGGTGTCTTCAGACCTTCCTCTTCTTTCTCCATCAAGGCTTTCACAAAGTCTAAAGCAATTATGCACTCTAAGAGACCAGCTACACAGGGCCCATCTCCAGGCCCCATGCCTAAGAAACAGATGCTTAAAATGGCTGAGGATTTAATTACTCTTATCAGAGGTTCTCAACCCCTACCGGACATAAGGCCCAGAGTGGAGGAAGATTCCCCCTCCTCTGATCAGGGCTCTATTATTTCAGAGCACTCTGATGATCAGGAACATTCTTACTCCCCCTTTGAAGACTCTGATGCGGAGGAGTCCATCCCTTCTGTATCCCCCCCCCTGAGGATTACTCATTTGGGGAAACTTTGCATACCTTAAGGGAACACTTCCACTGGGAAGGCCAAGATTATTCAGATTCCAAGAAAAGGCTCAAGGAATTTCTATTGCTACCTCAGCACAGGCCTCTGGCTATACCTCCTGTCTTGGACATCCTAGATGATGTTTACTCTGAGGCCTGCCTTAACCCGGACTCTCTACCTCCAGCTCCAGTTAAGCCCGACAGGTACTACAGAGTTCCTGACTCACACCAATTTCTATACAAAAGCCATGCTGCTGACCCAGAAACCATCTCACAGGGCCCCAAGGGCGTTAAGGCCTCCATTGCTAAAAATCCATTGCCTTCCGAGAAAGATTCCAGATCCTTAGAAAGGTGGGGGAAAAAGGTATATACCTCGGCTACCTTATCCATGAGGGCCTTAAACTGTCAGTTTCATATGCTAAAATACCAACAGTTTTTGTTATCACAATTGAAAAGTAAAATGTCACAATCTGAACAACCATACTTGAAGGAGTTGCAGGATTTGATGCATAGTGCAGAACAAGTGGGTAAGCATACCTTACAATGTGGTTTTGATGCTCTAGAGGCCTCATGTAGAGCTGCTGTTACAGGATCAGTCATACGTAGGCATGCCTGGCTCAAGGAACAAGCCTTGCCTGATCATGTCAAAGCTAAATTACTAGACGCCCCTCTTCAAAACGATGTACTATTTGGAGCTAATGCTGAGGAGGTATTAAGGAAAATGGAGGAAAAGGCTAAATCAATGTAAACTGTGAAAGAATTTCTACAGGTTCAACCCCCACGTTTTAGTAGAGATTGGCCTTCCAAAAACTGGTCCTTTCCTGCCACACAGACCCCAAAGAGGCAGATACAGGCGCCCGAGGGGCAGAGGACAATCCCAAGGATCGTTTAGAGGCAGACAATGGCAAGCTCCTACACAGAGGTGGTGAGGACAACTCGCAATCTTTCAGAAGGCAAACCCAATGACTTTCCCCTTTGCATGCCAACCAGGTCTCAAATGGCAGCCCCCTTAGGAGGAAAGCTGGCATTATTTTCAAAAAATTGGCATATTGTCACAAAGGACAAATGGATCCTGGACATTATAAACAGAGGCTGCAAATTCCATTTTCACACCCTTCCAAAAATGAGAGGCATGCCAAACCTGCCACACAATCAAAGGGCAGAGGCACAAAGGCAAATTACAGAGCTCATAAACATGAAAGCTATTCAAGAGGTACCCTACGAACAAGGTCAAGGTTTTTATTTCAGGCTATTTCTGGTGCCAAGAAAGGGAAAAGATTGGAGACCTATTTTGGACCTATCCATCCTAAACACATTTCTACTGCACCAAAATTCAAGATGCTCACTCTACAGCAACTTCTTCCCATGCTGGGCAAGGAGTCTTGGCTGGTAACATTGGACCTCAAGGAGGCATACCTGCATGTCCCAATCAGACAAAATTGCAGAAGGTACCTCAGATTTCTTGCAGGTTCAACCCATTATCAATTCTCTGCATTGCCCTTTGGCTTATCTACTGCGCCCAGAGTATTCACGAAATGCCTGGCATCAGTAATTGCCTACTGCAGACTTCAAGGGATACAAATATACCCCTGTTTGGACGACTGCCTGATCCAAGCGGACAGCAAGCACATTCTTCTGAAACATCTGGCTTATGTAATAATGTTATTGAACTCTCTTGGATACACAGTCAACAAAACGAAATCAAGGCTGATACCCTCTCGGAAGATAATTTTCCTGGGTGCCAATTTGGACACACACACCCAGATGGCCTACCTCACGCCAGAGAAGCAGGGGCAACTAATTCAATACTTCAGAACACTAGCAAATTACACCAGGATGACTGCAAGGAAAATCCTGCAGGCTCTGGGTTTCATGGCATCTTGCATCTTACTAATCCCATGTGCAAGGCTGCATATGAGGAAACTACAATGGTACCTGAAAAACCTATGGTCTCAACACAGCCACAGTTTGGAAACAATACCACTAATTCTATGTCTGCAAAAGGAATTTCTGTGGTGGGCTCAAGCATGCCAAACAAATACAGGTCTTCCATTCAGCAAGCCTCAAGCAAATCATGTCATCACAACAGACACCTCGGACTACGCCTGGGGGGTGCACATGACAGATCGGTGCATTCAGGGCAAGTGGTCCCAAAAAGAAAAGCACCTGCACATTAATCAAAAAGAAATGCTAGCAATAATAAATGCTATAGCTTTCAAGGACCTTCTACAACCAGGTCAACTATTGATAAGCACGGACAACACCACAGTTATGTGGTACATAAACCGGGAGGAACACATTCTTACCCCCTATGCAGACTGGCCATGTCACTTTGGAACATGGCCATGGACTTGCAAATGGAACTACAAGCACAGTACTTGCCAGGCAAGGAAAATATGCTGGCAGACAACCTAAGCAGGAATATGACAGATCCACACGAATGGAAATTGCATCCAAAAGTTTTTACAGAAATAATCCAAGAATGGGGAAGGCCAGACATAGATCTCTTTGCCTCCCACAAAAATCATCAATTGACAAAATTCTGCTCAAGGATCTTCCATCCAAAGGCCTGGAGAGTGGACGCTCTCTCTTTCGGTTGGACATCAATGACAGTTTATGCCTTCCCACCTCTTCCTCTGCTGCCCAAAGTTCTGTTGAAGACCAGAGCAGACAGACCAAAGATAATTCTCATTGCTCCGGACTGGCCAAGGCAACACTGGTACCCACTCCTGAGGAGCCTGACGCATTCCTCACCATGGACCCTGCCTCTAATGCCTCTTCTTCTGCCTCAGCACAGCTTTAAAACTCTTCACAGCCAGCTAAAAACACTCAATCTAGCCGCATGGAAGATTCCTTAGCATCACAACAGGCCCTACTCTCCAAGGAGGTGCAGGATGTCATTTTGGAGGCCAGAAGGCCATCAACTAGAAAAGCTTATTCCGCAAAATGGAAACGTTTTTGTCTGGAATGAGAAAAAGGGCCAGGATCCTGGAAAACTGGATTTACCTCAAATACTACAATATTTGGCTGAACTGCTAAGCAGTGGACTTTCTCCTCCATCAAAATCCATGCCTCAGCCATTTCTGCAGAATACAACACTGATCCATCTTTATTCTGTCACACTCTCTTAAGACAGTTCCTCAGAGGGGCTAAGAATTTAAGACCTCCAGGGAAACAACCAATACCTGCTTGGGATCTTAATTTCATTCTGGAAAAACTGACCTTGCCTCCCTTTGAGCCAGCTGCCTCATCAGATTTGCAATATTTGTCCTGGAAAACAGCCTTCTTTCTGGCTATCATCTCAGCTCGTAGAGTTTCAGAACTACAGGCTGTCATGGCTGTCCAGCCTTTTATCATCTTCCATCAGGGCAGAGTTTCCTTACGAACCAACCTATCCTTTATGTCTAAAGTGGTATCCAGGGTAACTTTAAATCAGGCCATACATTTACCTACCTTTTATCCTAATCCTCAAAACAAAGGGGAGAAATTACTACATTCCTTGGACATCCACAGACAACTGCGGTATTATTTGGACAGAACAAAGCCTTTCAGAAAATCAGAACAGCTCTTTGTGGCCTATGCGGTAGGAGCTCAAGGAAAGCCAATTTCCAAACAGACAATCTCAAAATGGATAGCCCACTGCATACGCTTTTGCTATTCCTTTCATGGCAAAACTGTACCTACAGGCATTAGAACTCATTCCACCAGGGCCACAGCCACCTCTGCAGCCTTTCTCAGAGGAGTTCCTACCAAGGATACTTTGGAAGCAGCCACTTGGAGTTCTGTCATACCTTCTCCAAGCACTACACCCTACCATTATACTCCAAATCTAGAGCAGGCTTTGCCACTGCAGTCTTGCAGGGCATTTTGGCTCCTCCTAGTTCCATCTAGTGCCTTCCACCCCTTTCTTAGCTTTGGGATTCTACCCATCTGTTATGACTGCAGCTGTATGCACGATGAACATAGTACAGTTTTGTACCTACCATAAATGTAGATGTTAGAGTGCTAATACAGCTGCAGTCCAGGTTTCCCTCCCTCCTTCCCCTCTTGGGACAGGCCTGTAGGCTAACACATCCTCATACAACCTGATTGGGGTATTCATTTATGATGTATTTGCTTGCAACTACTGTATTTTGATTATATTGCACTGCATTATTACACAAATTTTATGTATTGCCTTCTTTCTGGGGGCACCTGACATCTGGGGCAAGAAAAACTGAATAAAATGGCATCAGCTGGATGTCCTTCAAGGATGCATCTGCAGTCATAACAAATGGGTTGTCCTGTCGTCAGGCAGCCCTTCGGTCGGCCGGATTCCAAAGTCTGGGTCTGGGTCTGGGTCTGGCTTCGGCTGGTGTCGCACTTCACCCGACGTCATCTCTGCTGGTCTTCGGGTATAAAGGCATCAGCCGACGCCATTTTCCTCAGTCTTTCTTGCCGCGTGGCACCCGAAGCAGAAGCTGTTCGCAAGTGCCGGTCGGTCAGATCCAGAGATTACTACTACCGAATACTACTTCGAAGACTTCTAAAAGCTAAGTACCCCGTTGGGGACTCTTTCTTGCCTCAGCCGATGTCAGAAAAAGTAAATAACTGTTTAACTTGTGGGAAACAAATACCTCATAAAGATTTCCACTCTTACTGCTTACCTTGTTTAGGCCCAGACCACGACGTAGCAGCCTGTTTAGCCTGTGCTTCCTTCAACCGACGAACGCTTAGGCGTCGGTCGGAGTTCGCTGAACAGTTTTTCGGCTCAGACTTTGCGTACATCATGCCGTCGGATCCTCCGACGTCTCAAATTGTTAAACGCAAAGAAAAAGACCGACACTCGCGGTCCGCGGTTTCGGCCGAAACCACGGTTAAGCAAGCCGCGAGTGTCTCTGTTTCGGCCGAAACCGAGCAAACGGGTCAATCTTCAGCCGAATCCATGATTACTACCGAGGCTCCTGCTACCCTTGTTGAATCGGCCTCTGAAGTTTTGCCTACTACTGTGGTTCCTTTAGAATTATCGGACACCATTCCTTTGGATGTCTCTACCCCAGCACGTGGTGCTGCTAGGCCTCCTGCAGCCATGTCTATTAAGGCCTTTGCCAGGGCTAAAGCAGCCAAAACTGCTAAATCAGTGCCTGTTAAGCCCCCCTCACACAGGCCCAGTTCCAGTACTCAAATGCTTACTCTGGCAGAGGATCTCATCTCTTTAATAAGGGGATCCCAATCTCACCCAGACAGGGCCTCTCAGCCTCCTGAAAAGAGACCCAGAGCAGAGCCCCCAGAACCTGTGTCCTCAGATGATTCTTCTAATGACTCAGACATTACAGACCAACCAGATGCTCCTTTGTCTACTTATGAAGATTCCGATGCTGAGGAATCTATTCCATCTGCCTCTCCACCAGAGGAATTTTCCTTTGGAGAAACATTGCATGCCATGAGAGAGCAATTCCAATGGCAGGGACAAGATTTCTCAGATTCAAGAAAAAGGCTTAGGACCTTTCTACACTTACCACAACATAGGCCCTTAGCTATACCTCCAGTTCTTCCTGTTGTGGATGATGCATTTAATGATGTTTGCACTGCTCCTGATACTTTACCTCCAGCCCCTGCCAAACCAGATAGATTTTACAGGGTACCGGACACTCATCACCACCTATACAAGGCCCCACTCGCAGATCCTGAGACTATCTCCCAGGGCCTTAAGGCAGTAGCTTCGACCTCAGCAAAGAACCCTCTCCCTTCTGAAAGGGAATCCAGGTCCTTAGAGAGATGGGGTAAGAAAGTTTACACCTCTGCTACCCTCTCAGCTAGAGCTTTGAACTGCCAGTTTCATATGATCCAATACCAAGAGTTTATGCTTGATCAGCTAACTAAGAAACTGTCCACTGATGATTCCTTAGATAAGAAATATGTTCTAGAAATGGTGAATAACATTCAGCAGGTTAGTAACCATTCTTTAAAATGTGGTTATGATGCACTGGAGGCTTCATTTAGATCAGCCATGACTGGCACAGTTATAAGAAGGCATGCATGGTTGAAATAACAGGTTTTGCCGGATCATGTTAAAGCAAAGCTGTTAGATGCTCCTATGGATAAGGCCAGTCTATTTGGTTCTCCTGCCCAGCAAGTAATGAAGAAAATGGAAGAGAAGGCAAAATCTGTACAAACAGTTAAAGATTTCTTACAGGTTCAGCCCCCAAGGTTTAGCAGGAACTGGCCTTCTAAAAACTGGTCCTTTCCAGACACCTCTAAATCTCAGAGAGGCAGGAATAGACTATCCAGAGGCAGAAACCAATCCAGAGGAGGTGCCTACAGAGGACGCCAGTGGCAAGGCAACAACCACCGAGGCACAGACACAACCACTGCCACGACACCAGGACAATCACAGTGACTTGGCTCTGACACCGCCTACCAGGGAACAGATAGCAGCACCCTTAGGCGGAAAGTTAGCCTTATTTTAAAAAAATTGGCACTATATCACAAAAGACAAGTGGATTCTACAGACTATAGACCAAGGCTACAGGTTTCATTTCCACACCTTACCAGTAAAAAGAGGAATGCCAAACCTACCTCCAAATCAGAAAACAGAAGCTCTAAAACAGATAGCTCAATTAACAGAAATGAGAGCTGTGGAAAGGGTACCACCAACAGAGCAGGGCAAAGGATTCTACACCAGACTCTTCCTAGTACCAAGAAAAGAGAAAAGTTGGAGACCTATTCTAGACCTGTCCACCTTAAACACCTTCATCATTGTTCCAAAATTCAAAATGCTGACCTTGCAGCAACTTCTTCCCATGCTGGGCAAGGAGTGTTGGCTGGTAACTCTAGATCTCAAGGAGGCATATCTGCACGTCCCCATACGACCAAATTGCAGAAGATACCTCAGATTTCTTGCAGGATCAGAGCATTATCAATTCTCAGCATTGCCCTTTGGCTTATCTACTGCGCCCAGAGTATTCACAAAATGCCTGGTATCAGTAATCGCTCATTGCAGGCTACAGGGAATCCAAATTTATCCTTACCTGGACGACTGCCTGATACAAGCGGACAACAAAAGCAAGTTGACAAAAGACTTACAAAGAGTCATTTGCTTACTACAAGCCCTGGGATACACAGTCAACTTAAAAAAATCAAGACTAATACCATCCCAAACAAGAACGTTCTTGGGTGCAGAATTGGACACAGTAAAGCAGATGGCATTCCTAACTGCAGAAAAACAAGAACAACTCCCTCTTTACTTCTTGGCATTAA
Organism: Protopterus annectens; assembly: GCF_019279795.1. Classification (NCBI taxonomy): domain Eukaryota; kingdom Metazoa; phylum Chordata; order Ceratodontiformes; family Protopteridae; genus Protopterus; species Protopterus annectens. The sequence continues at coordinate 383,098,809 of NC_056747.1, read as the reverse complement.
CAAAACAGGGCAAACTAACAGCAAGGAAAGTACTGCAGGCCTTGGGCTTCATGGCATCATGCATAATCCTGGTCCCCCATGCCAGACTGCACATGAGAAAACTTCAGTGGTACCTAAAGAATTTATGGTCTCAACACAGGCACAGCTTAGAAACAGAAATTCCACTAATCCCCATGCCTGAAACAAGAGTTCCTATGGTGGGCTCAAGCTTGCCAGTCGAACCCAGGCTTGCCCTTCCAAAACTTACAAGCAAGCCAGACCATCACAACGGACGCCTCAGACCTAGGTTGGGGGGCCCACATGCTGGACAAATGCATACAAGGATTAATGACCCCAGATCAACTGCACCTGCACATAAATCAAAAAGAAATGCTCGCAGTAAAATTAGCAATCCAGAATTTCAAGCCATTCCTCAAAGAAGGCCATTTGATGATAAGGACAGACAACACCACAGTCATGTGGTACATCAACAAACAGGGAGGCACTCATTCCTACCCCCTATGCAGAATGACTCTGGACCTATGGAATATGGCTCTGAGCTACAACATTCAGTTACAGGCAATATTTGTACCTGGGAAAGAAAACATCCTAGCAGACATGTTAAGCAGAACAACCTCGGATGCTCACGAATGGAGGCTACACCCGGACATCTTCAAGGCCATCACACAGAAATGGGGAATGCCACAAATAGACCTATTCGCATCCCCACTCAATCACCAGCTAAAGAAATTCTGCACAAGGACATACCACCCACTTGCATGGAAGGTGGACTCTCTATCCTTCAGTTGGAAAGGCCTGACAGCATATGCATTCCCACCTCTTCCCTTGATGCACAAGGTACTACTGAAGATCAAAGAGGAGCGTCCAAGGATAATTCTGATAGCTCCAAACTGGCCAAGACAACACTGGTATCCATTGCTGAGGAGCATGTCTCTGAACAGAGTGGACACTACCCCTGATGCCTTTGATGTTAACTCAGAACAACTACAACATCATGCATCCAAATCTACAAACTCTACAACTAACTGCCTGGAACATTACATAACAGCAACTAACCCACATTTATCCCAAAGGGTTAAAGACATTATCCTGGAGGCCCGCAGACCTTCGACTAGAAGGAACTATGCAGGGAAATGGAAAAGATTTGTCATTTGGAGCACTGAAAGAGGAAAAGATGTGTCAAAGGTAGATGTTGCCAACATCCTGGAGTACTTGGCAGAGCTTCTCCATACAGGCCTGTCCTACTCCTCCATCAAGATACATGCATCAGCTATTTCTGCAGAATACAGCTTCGATCCCCCTGTCTTCTCTCATCCTCTACTCAGGCAGTTCCTCAGAGGAATCAAGAATGTAAAACCTCCTAGGAAACCACCATTACCAGCATGGGACTTGAACTTTGTGCTAGAAAAACTGACACTCCCTCCATTCGAACCAGCAGCAACAGCAGATCTTCAACACCTATCCTGGAAAACTGCTTTCCTACTGGCAATTACCTCAGCAAGAAGGGTTTGAACTACAGGCCTTAATGGCAGTACAACCCTTCCTAATCTTCCATCAAGATAGAGTATCCATGAGAACTAATCCTACATTTATGCCTAAGGTGGTATCCAGAGTGTCTCCAAACCAGGCAATCCACCTTACCTACCTTCTTTCCCAATCCACAGAACAGGGGGGAAAGACTGCTGCATACCTTGGATGTACATAGACAGTTACGCTACTACCTGGACAGAACCAAGGGCAATAGAAAATCTGACCAGCTTCTAGTAGCCTATGCAACAGGAAGGGAAGGAAAAGCAATCTCCAAACAGACAATCTCCAAGTGGATAGGAAATTGCATAAGATTCTGTTACTCCTACCATGGAAAGCCAATTCCACAGAACATAAGACCTCACTCTACAAGGGCTACAGCCACTACCACAGCTTTCTTACGAGGAGTGGCTACCAAGGACATTATTGAGGCCGCTACTTGGACCTCCGTGAATACATTTGCCAAGCATTATAACTTACCTCTTTACTCTAGATCCCGAGCAGGATTTGCCACTGCTGTTGTGCAAGGGATCCTAACTACACCATAATTCTATTTCCTCCTCCCCTAGTTTGGCTATGGTATTCTACCCATTTGTTATGACTGCAGATGCATCCTTGAAGGACATAGTACAGTTTTGTACCTACCATAAATGTAGATGTCCGAACAGGATAGCATCTGCAGTCAGGATTACCCACCCTCCTTCCCCTCTGTGGTACTCCTAGGGTATTTACCCTCCTAATAGCTAGCTGGGGGGGATCTCTTATGGTGTATTTGTTTGTATATATGTACATACATGCTTATTTTTTGTGTTTGCCTTCTATTTTTTTGGAAACATTGGCATTCATCCAAAATTTAGCTCTCCCAAGAGGGCAACTGGCATCTGGGGCAAGAAACACTGAGGAAAATGGCGTCGGCTGATGCCTTTATACCCGAAGACCAGCAGAGATGACGTCGGGTGAAGTGCGACACCAGCCGAAGCCAGACCCAGACTTTGGAATCCGGCCGACCGAAGGGCTGCCTGACGACAGGACAACCCATTTGTTATGACTGCAGATGCTATCCTGTTCGGACATCTACATTTATGGTAGGTACAAAACTGTACTTTCCTTTATACCCCTGTCACACTGACATCAGGGAAGAAGCGACGACAACCGACGCCGGACCTAGACTTTGGAATTCAGCCGACCGAGGACCCGCCTGACGGCAGGAGAACCCATCTGTTATGACTGCAGCTGTATTAGCACTCGAACATCTACATTTATGGTAGGTACAAAACTGTACTTTTCTCAAATTCTGGTGAAGGAAAAAGTTCTGACAGTAATAGTGTAGGCCAACGTCGGGTCCTTCTGCTTTTCATAAGGCTGATGTACAGTTAAAGAAAAAGCAAAAAACAGAACATGTTTCTTCTCACAGGGAACCTCAAAATGAGTGGCATAATTTCACCCAGGGCTTATTTAATGCCCTTATGGTTCTTAATCCTCCTTTTGGGGGGGGGGGGTCTCTGTTCCTCCTTCCCCTTGGACATCATCCCCTCACAAAAGGCCAAGGGAGCAGGGCTTTTCCAATAAAGAGGTTTCTTCAGATGAGGAATCCTTGCTCTTTTCCACCTGACTCTCATTTCCTTTGGAGTATCCTTCTGCTGAAGAGGAATCTACTAGTCAAGAATCTCTTATTGAGGAGATTACCTTTGGGGAAGCTGTTGCTAAGATGAGGGCGTACTTCAAATGGGATTCCTCTCAGGTTTCAGATGTGCAAGAGAGAGATGATTTCCTACAAATAGAGTCTCTTTTGCCATCTGCTGTGCCTCCAGTTTTACCTGCTTTACTGTATGGCTTTTTCTCAGTATCTCAGGCTCCTGATTCTCAACCCCCTGCTCCTAAGAAGCCTGACCATTTCTACAAAGTGTCTGATTGCAAATTTCTGTACAAGTGCCCATCTGTTGACCCATCAGTGGTCTCTGTGGCTTCAGGTAAGCCTTCTAAATTGCTACTAACCACTAAACTTCTTCCTTTTGATAAGGAAAGCAGGATAATGGAAAGACTGGGAAAGAAGGTCTATACTTCTGCCACTCTTTTCTTTTGTGATATTAATTACCAAACTCGTATGACTAGATATGTTTTGGCCTTCCTGTCCCAGGCTTCTCAAGCAATTTCTGATCTACTAGAATCTGTAGGGAAAAATTCTGCCTTGCATTTGTTAGGGGCTTCTTCTCAGGTCACTTGCCATTCCATTAAGTGTAGCTGTGATGCAGCAGAAGCATCACCTAGGGCCGCTACTTCAGGATTTCTATTGAGATATTCCTGGCTAAGGCTTCAGCCTCTACCAGATGATGTAAAAGCTAAATTGATAGATGGTCCTGTAGACAACAGTAGCTTGTTTGGTACTGCCGCTGCTGAATTGTTCAAATCTTTGCAGGAGAAAGACAAGGAGTTACAGGACTTGAAAATTTTTTTGGTATCGTCTGTGCCCACGTTTCAAAGAAATTACCCTTCCAAGACAGCTTTTGTTTGAAGACAGTCTCCTCATTGTCCTAAAAGTAAGAAAACTGGACGGAGGCCATCTCCACCTAAGACTACTCAGGCTTCTGCACAGAAGCAGTCTCTTCCTGATAAACTAGATAGTATGTTGACTATCACTCTTCTCTCAGCCTCATTCCTCACTTCGTCTCTCTCTGTTCCAATTTGATTAAACATTACCCAAGGCTCATCGGTTCTTTCAATAATTAAAGGATATTTCATGGTTTGGCAATCCTTTCCTCCTTTCATGGACATCCCTCAACTACATTGGGAACAGTTACATTTGCTTCCAGATGTACTTCAAGAATTGTGACATCAGGGAACTATTCAACAGGATCAAAGAGGGAAAGGACTTTCCTAAAGCTTCCTTCCTTTCCATTGCTATCGATACAGACTTTGTTCCCTTTACTTCTTCCTCAGGCTTTTATAGCTTCTCTGGATGTAATGGATGCTTATATTCACATACTTATTCATCCCTTTTACAGGAATTTTTTTATGTTTCTCTGTTGCTTCTTGGTATTTTCAGTTTTCTGCTTTGCCGTTTGGCCTTTAGTGCCCCAGGGTTATTCACCAAATGCCTTGCTCCTGTGATTTTTTTTTTTTTTTTTTTTTTTTTTTTTGCAGGCTTCAAGGCATTCAGGTTTTTCCTTACTAGGACGATCTCCTGTCTCCAGCATCCTCTTCAGATATCTTACTCCAAAACTTTCACTTCGTCATTACTCTTCTGCAAAGTCTGGTGTTCACAGTAAACTTCACAAAGTCATATCTAATACCTTCACAAGATCATGTCTTCCTAGGATGCAGGAGTCAGATGGTCCCGATGCTGGCATCACTGCCTCTGCCAGAGGCCTCGACTCTCCTTGCCTTCTTTCAAAACCTTATTCCTGTGACCTGTCACAGCCAGAGCGCTTCTAAGACTTCTTGGATTTATGGCATCTACCCATCCCTATGTTACTTTTAGCTAAGCTCCACATGAGAATATTTCAGTGGTTCCTGAAATCAGTCTGGCAACAACCTGTGCATCCTCTAGAATTTGTAAGTTCTTCCTTTCCTGTATAAAGGAGGAGCTTCAGTGGTAGATTCAGGAGTTGTGTCTGAACCCAGGCCACCTTTTTCATCCCCCTTTTCCATCTGAAGAACTGTTCACAGATGCCTCAGAGGTAGGCTGGGGAAGGAACCTTTGGCACAATGAGAGTGTATGGGGTCTGATCTCCTCTTCAGCAAAAAGAACACATCAACATCAAAGAGATTAGTGCTCCTACTGGCTGTTCAAGCCTTTTATCCTCTTCTGTCCAGGACCTCTCAAAGTGTTTACAGACAACACCACAGTTCTACGGTATGTAAACGGGATGGGAGGGGCAAAACTTTACCTTCTGTGCAGGTTTGTTCTCAAGGTATGGGAGCTTTGCGGTTCAGTATCCTGTCACTCTTCAGGTAGATGTTCATCGTGCATACAGCTGCAGTCATCACACTTGGGTTATCCTGCCGTCAGGCGGGTCCTCGGTCGGCCGAATTCCAAAGTCTAGGTCCGGTGTCTGTTGTCGCTTCTTCCCTGACGTCAGTGCGGCAGGGGTATAAAAGAGGCAGCTGACGCCATTTTCTTCAGTCTCTCTTGCCGCGCGGTGCCTGAAGCAGAAGCAGTTTGCAAGTGCCGGTTGGCCAGCTCCTGAGATTTACAAACAGTATTTCAGCCGAAGTCTACTTTAAAGCTAAGTACCCCGTTGGGGAAACTTTTCTTGCCTCAGACCGATGTCAGACGAAGTTAATAATTGCATTTCTTGTGGGAAGCAAATACTGCATAAGGATTTTCACTCTTACTGTATACCTTGCTTAGGGCCAGACCACGACGTCTCGGCCTGCCGTTTTTGTGCTAGGTTTAACAAGCGCACTATTAAGCGCCGGGCGGAGTTTGCCCTTCATTATTTTGGCAATAAATTTAATTATATCATGTTGTCGGATGCACCGACGCCAGTTTTAGGCAAAAGATGCAAGGATAAGGATAGACATCAGAGGCCTGCACCGAGTACTGAGATCTCGCTTAGGCCGACTACCGGTTCTCAGCGAGGCGCCTACGCAGCCCCTGACTACCGATGAAACTATTTTACCGGCGACTTCAGTACCCAAGGCCGCAGGATCCTCTGTCTCCATTCCCACTGCAGATACCGACGCCACTCTTGGCGGGGAAACCAAAATTTTAGCGAGGCCTGCCATTTCTGAAGGCGTTTTCAGGCCTACCACCTCCTCTATTAAATCATTCACTAAGTCTAAAGCTGCAATGAAAATTAAAAACAAGGGCCTCAGACCCCCTCTCAAGGCCCCATGCCTAAAAAACAGATGCTTAAAATGGTTGAGGATTTGTTTACTCTCATCGGGGGTTCTCAACCCTCCTCAGACAAAAGACCCAGGTTGGAGGAAGACTACCCTTCCTCAGACCAGGCTTCTGTTACTTCAGACCATTCTGAGAACCAGGATTACACCTATTCCCCATTTGAAGACTCTGATGCTGAGGAGTCTATTCCCTCGGTCTCTCCCCCCGAGGACTTCTCTTTTGGGTAAACCCTGCATACATTTAGAGAGCACTTCCACTGGGAAGGCCAAGATTACTCCAAGAAAAGGCTCAGGGAGTTTCTACTACTTCCCCAGCATAGGCCCCTGGCTTTTCCTCCTGTCTTAGATATTTTGGATGATGTGTACGCAGAAGCCAGTCTTAATCCAGACTCATTACCTTCAGCCCCTGTTAAACCAGACAGATATTACCAGGTTCTTGATTCTCACCAGTTCCTTTATAAAAGCCATACTGCTGACCCAAAAACAATTTCACAGGGTCCCAAGGGGATTAAGGCCTCTACTGCTAAAAACCCTTTGCCTTCAGAGAGAGATTCTAGAGCATTAGAAAGGTGGGGGAAAAAGGTGTATACATCAGCCACTTAAACTGTGAGGGCATTAAACTGTCAATTTCATATGTTAAAATACCAACAGTTCTTGCTATCTCAGCTGAAAGGCAAAATTACACAAGCAGAACAGCCAGACTTGAAGGAGTTGCAGGATTTGTTGCATGGAGCAGAACAAGTGGGGAAACATACCTTGCAGTGTGGTTTTGATGCTTTAGAGGCCTCATGCAGAGCTGCTGTCATGGGGTCTGTCATACGTAGACATGCTTGGCTCAAAGAGCAAACCTTACCAGGTCATGTCAAAGCAAAGTTATTAGATGCACCACTACAAAAAGATGTATTCGGTGCTAAAGCTAAGGAGGTGCTAAAGAAAATGGAGGAAAAAGCAAAATCTATGCTAACAGTTAAAGATTTCTTGCAGGTGCAGCCTCCACGTTTCAGCAGAAACTGGCCTTCAAAAAATTGGTCCTTTCCAGGCACGGACAGACCCCAAAGGGGCAGATACAGACGCCCAAGGGGTAGAGGACAACCTCAAGGATCTTACAGAGCTAGACCGTGGCAAACACCAGCCCCCAGAGGTGGAGAAGATAGGCCACAGTCATTTAGAAAACAGATGCAATGACTTTCCCCTATGCCTGCCAAACAAAGATATAATGGCAGCACCTTTCGGCGGAAAACTGGCCTTATTTTCAAAAAACTGGCACATTGTTACACAGGACAAATGGATTCTGGATATTATAGACAGAGGCTACAGGTTCCACTTTCACACCCTTCCAAAAATGAGAGGCATGCCAAACCTGCCACAAAATCAATGGGCAGAGGCACAAAGGCAAATTTCCGCTCTCATGGATATGAAAGCAATTCAAGAGGTACCTGCAAAAGAACAAGGTCAAGGTTTTTATTCAAGGCTATTTCTGGTACTAAGGAAGGACAAAGATTGGAGACCCATCTTAGACCTAGCTATTCTAAACACATTTCTAGAGGTACCAAAATTCAAGATGCTCACATTACAGCAGCTTCTTCCCATGCTGGGCAAGGAGTCTTGGCTGGTAACGTTGGACCTCAAGGAGGCATACCTGCATGCCCCTATCAGAAAAGATTGCAGAAGATGCCTCAGATTTCTTGCAGGTTCAACCCATTACCAATTCTCTGCATTGCCCTTTGGCTTATCTACTGCTCCCAGAGTGTTTACGAAATGCCTGGCATCGGTAATTGCCTTCTGCAGACGAGGAATCCAAATCTACCCATATCTGGACGACTGCCTGATCCAAGCAGACAGAAAGGACCTTCTATTGCAACATCTGGCGTTTGTAATAAAACTGTTAAACTGCCTTGGGTACACAGTGAACAAAAATAAATCAAAACTAATACCTTCTCAACAGATAATTTTCCTGGGAGCCAGCTTAAATACAACAACCCAGATGGGCCTACCTCACGCCAGGCAAACAAGGGCAACTGTCTCAATACTACAACAAAATGGCAACTTTAACCAGGCTAACTACAAGGAAAATCCTGCAGGCTCTGGGGTTCATGGCATCTTGCATCCTACTAATACCATTTGCAAAGCTGCATATGAGGAAACTACAGTGGTACCTAAACTTATGGTCTCAGCACAGCCACAGCTTGGAAACAATTATACCACTCATTCCATGCCTTCAAAAGGAATTTTTGTGGTGGGCTCAAGCATGCCAAAGAAACACAGGTCTTCCTTTCTGTTTACCACAAGCAACTCAAATCATCACAACAGACGCCTCAGACTACGCCTGGGGAGTACACATGGCAGATCAGTGTATTCAGGGAAAATGGTCCCAAAAAGAGATGCACCTACACATCAACCAAAAGGAGATGCTAGCCATACAAAATGCTCTTATGACCTTCAAAGACCTACTGCATCCAGGCCAGCTATTAATAAGGACAGACAACACCACAGTCATGTGGTACATAAACAGGGGGGAACACATTCATACCCCCTGTGCAGGCAAGCCATGACCCTGTGGAACACAGCACTGGAATTACAAATTCAACTACAGGCACAATTCCTGCCAGGGAAGGAAAACACACTGGCAGACAACTTAAGCAGAAATATGACAGACCCACACGAATGGAAGTTGCATCCTCAAGTCTTCTCAAAGATAACTCAGGCATGGGGACAGCCAGACATAGGTCTATTTGCTACCCACAGAAATTACCAGTTGGAAAAATTCTGCTCAAGGAGCTATCATCCACAGGCCTGGAAAGTGGATGCACTCTTTCAATTGGACAACATTGACACACTGTGCCTTCCCGCCTCTACTGGCCAAAGTCCTATTAAAAACCAGAGCAGAGAGGCCACAAATGATTCTCATTGCTCCAGACTGGCCACAACAGCACTGGTATCCTCTCCTAAAGAGCCTGTCACATTCACCACCATGGATCCTTCCTCAAGTTCCTCTTCTATTGCATGGAGACTACCTTAGTTTACCAACAAACTCTCCTCTCCAAGGAGGTACAAGATGTCATCTTGGAGGCCAGGAGACCCTCTACTAGAACCTACTCCGCCAAATGGAAACAATTTTGTTCCTGGAATCAAGCAAAGGGTCAGAATCCTTGGGTAATAAATATACCTCGGATTTTACAGTACCTAACTGAGATGTAAACAGTGGCCTCTCCTTCTCTTCCATCAAGATCCACACTTCAGCCATTTCAGCACAATACAATACGAATCCTCCTTTATTCTCATCCTCTATTAAGGCAGTTCCTCAGAGGGGCAAAAATATAAAACCACCAGCTCCAGCTTGGGACCTCAACTTCGTATTGGAGAAGCTGACACTGCCTCCTTTTGAGCTGGCTTCTTCAGCAGAGCTACAATACTTGTCATGGAAAACAGCCTTCCTTCTGGCTATTACCTCAGCACGCAGAGTTTTGGAGCTACAGGCCCTCATGGCTGTGCAACCATTCATCATTTTCCATCAGGACAGGGTTTCCTTACGAACCAACCCTACCTTCATGCCAAAGGTAGTATCCAGTGTGGCTTTGAATCAGTCTATTCATTTACCTACCTTTTATCCAAATCCACAGAACAAAGGAGAGGGGCTACTACATTCCTTGGACATTCACAGGCAACTTCGTTATTACTTGGACAGAACAAAGTCATTCAGAAAATCTGAGCAGCTCTTTGTGTCCTATGCTACAGGTGCTCAAGGAAAGGCCATTTCCAAACAGACTATTTCAAAATGGATAGCCCACTGCATACGCTTTTGTTATTCATTTCATGGAAAATCAGTGCCTGTATACATCAGATCCCACTCCACCAGGGCTACAGCTACCTCAGCAGCTTTCCTCAGGGGGGTCCCTACCAAGGACATTTTGGAAGCAGCTACTTGGAGTTCAGTGCACACTTTCTCCAAGCACTACCACCTTCCACTATACTCAAAATCTAGAGCGGGCTTTGCCACAGCAGTCCTGCAGGGCATTTTAGCCCCTCCTAATTCCACTTAGTACCAGCCACCTTTACTTAGCTTTGGGATTCTACCCAAGTGTGATGACTGCAGCTGTATGCACGATGAACATAGTACAGTTTTGTACCCACCATAAATGTAGATGTTCGAGTGCGCATACAGCTGCAGTCCAGGTTACCCCCCCTCCATCCCCTCTTAGGACAGGGCTTATGACAAACACCTTTAACATACAACCTATTTGGGGTATTCCTTTATGGTGTATTTGCTTGCAACTACTGTTTTGATTTATCTACTTATGTATGTTTGCATGACATCATGTTTTGCCTTCCTTTCTGGGGGCACCTGACATCTGGGGCAAGAAAAACTGAAGAAAATGGTGTCGGCTGCCTCTTTTATACCCCTGCCGCACTGACGTCAGGGAAGAAGCGACGACAGACCTAGACTTTGGAATTCGGCCTACCGTGGACCCGCCTGACGGCAGGATAACCCAAGTGTGATGACTGCAGCTGTGTGCGCACTCAAACATCTACATTTATGGTAGGTACAAAACTGTACTTTTACATTCCCACAGGTCAAAACTTTGTGGCAGACAGTCTGAGCAGGTCCTTGACTCACTCCCACAAATGGATACTTTGCAGGGATGTGATGTCCTTCATGGATGCATCTGCAGTCATAACAACTGGGTTGTCCTGTCGTCAGGCAGCCCTTCAGTCGGCCGGATTCCAAAGTCCGGGTCCGGCTTCGGCTGATGTCGCACTTCACCCGACGTCATCTCTGTTGGTCTTCGGGTATAAAGGCATCAGCCGACGCCATTTTCCTCAGTCTTTCTTGCCGTGGCGCCAAGCAGAAGCTGTTCGCAAGTGCCGGTCGGTCGGATCCAGAGATTACTTCTACCGAATACTACTTCGAAGACTTCTAAAGCTAAGTACCCCGTTGGGGACTCTTTCTTGCCTCAGCCGATGTCAGAAAAGTTAATAATTGTTTAACCTGTGGGAAACAAATACCTCATAAAGATTTCCACTCTTACTGTCTGCCTTGTTTAGGCCCAGCCCACGACGTAGCAGCCTGTTCGCCTGTGCTTCTTTCAACCGGCAACACTTAGGCGTCGGTCGGAGTTTGCTGAACAGTTTTTCGGTTCTGATTTTGCGACATTATGCCGCCGGATCCTCCGACTACCCAATCTGCCAAAAACGCAAAGATAAAGACCGACACTCACGGTCCAGCGGTTTCGCTGAAACCATGGTTAAGCAAACATGAGTGTCTCGGTTTCGGCCGAAACCGAGAAAACTGATCAAAGTACAGCTGAATCTATCTCTACAACTGAGGCCCCTGCTACCTTTCTTGAATCGGCCTCAGAAATTCTACCCACTACGGTGGTTGCCACTGACTTATCAGACACCATTCCCTTGGATGTCTCTACCCCAGCACGTGGTGCTGCTAGGCCTCCAGCAGCCATGTCCATTAAGGCCTTCGCCAGGGCTAAAGCAGCCAAGACTACAAAAACAGTGCCTGTTAAACCCCCTTCAACCAGGCCCTCCTCTAGTTCTCAAATGCTTACTCTGGCAGAAGATTTAATTTCATTAATTAGAGGATCTCAATCTCACCCAGACAGGGCCTCTCAGCCCCCAGAGAAGAGACCTAGGGCAGAGCCCCCTGAGCCAGTGTCATCTGATGATTCAGCCGATGAATCAGACATCACTGACCAGCCAGAGGCTCCTTTCTCTAATTTTGAAGACTCTGATGCTGAAGAATCCATTCCAGCTGCTTCCCCACCAGAAGAATTTTCATTTGGGGAAACCTTACATGCCATGAGAGCAGTTCCAATGGCAGCAACAGGATTTTTCAGACTCCAGAAAAAGACTTAGGACTTTCCTGCACCTTCCACAACACAGGCCCTTAGCTATACCTCCTGTTCTGTCTGTGGTGGATGATGCTTTCAATGATGTCTGCTCCGCTCCAGATTCTTTACCTCCAGCCCCTGCCAAACCAGACAGATTTTACAGGGTGCCAGACACTCATCACCACCTTTACAAGGCCCCTCTTGCAGACCCCGAAACTATATCCCAGGGTCCCAAGGCAGTAGCCGCGACCATAGCTAAAACCCTATTCCTTCTGAAAGGGAAGCAAGGTCATTAGACAGATGGGGCAAAAAGGTATACACTTCAGCTACTCTCTCAGCTAGAGCTTTAAACTGTCAGTTTCACATGATACAATACCAAGAGTTTATGCTTGATCAGTTAACTAAAAGCTAACCACTGATGAATCTCTTGATAAGAAAAATGTATTAGAAATGGTAAATAACATACAACAGGTTAGTAACCATTCCTTAAAATGTGGCTATGATGCACTGGAGGCTTCATTTAGATCAGCCATGACTGGCACAGTGATAAGAAGGCATGCATGGCTAAAGGAGCAAGCTTTACCGGATCATGTTAAAGCAAAGTTACTAGATGCTCCTATGGATAAGACAAGTTTGTTTGGTACACCTGCCCAGCAGGTTATGAAGAAAATGGAAGAAAAGGCAAAATCCGTTCAAGCGGTTAAAGATTTCTTGCAGGTTCAACCCCAAGGTTTAGCAGGAACTGGCCTGCCAAAAATTGGTCCTTTCCTGACTCCACAAGATCTCAAAGGGGCAGAAACAGACGTTCCAGAGGCAGAAACCAATCCAGAGGAGGTGCCTACAGAGGGCGACAGTGGCAAGGTAACAACAGAGGCACAGACACAACCACTGCCACTACATCAACACAACCACAGTGACTTAATCCTAAATCCGCCTACCAGGGAACAAATAGCAGCTCCTCTAGGCGGAAAGTTAACCTTATTTTCAAAAACTGGCACTATATAACAAAAGACAAGTGGATTTTACAAACCATAGATCAAGGATACGGTTCCACTTCCACACTTTACCAATCAAAAGGGAATGCCAAATCTACCTCCAAATCAAAAACCAGAGGCTCTACAACAGATAATGCAGTTAGCAAACATGAGAGCTGTGGAAAAAGTGCCAACTGCAGAGCAAGGAAAGGGGTTCTACTCAAGACTATTCCTAGTTCCAAGAAAGGAGAAAAGTTGGAGACCAATTCTCGACCTGTCCGCCTTAAATACATACATCATTGTCCCAAAATTCAAAATGCTGACCCTACAGCAACTTCTTCCCATGCTGGGCAAGGAGTGTTGGCTGGTAACCCTAGATCTCAAGGAGGCATACCTGCACGTCCCCATTCGACCAATCTGCAGAAGATACCTCAGATTTCTTGCAGGATCAGAGCACTATCAATTCTCAGCATTGCCCTTTGGCTTATCTACTGCCCATAGTATTCACAAAATGCCTGGCATCAGTAATTGCCCATTGCAGACTACAGGGAATACAAATTTACCCATACCTGGACGACTGCCTGCTACAAGGGGACAACAAAAGCAAGCTGACAACAGATTTACAAAGGGTCATCTACTTGCTACAAGCACTGGGATACACAGTCAATCTACAAAAGTCAAGGCTGATACCATCCCAAACAAGGACATTCTTGGGCGGAATTGGACACAGTAAAACAAATGGCATTCCTAACTGCAGAAAAACAAAAAGAACTCCCTCTTTACTTCTTGGCACTAACAAAGCTGAACAAGTTAACAGCAAGAAAACTACTGCAGGCCTTGGGCTTCATGGCATCATGCATAATCCTGGTCCCACTTGCCAGACTACATATGAGAAAACTACAGTGGTACCTAAAGAATTTATGGTCCCAACACAGTCACAGCCTAGAAACAGAAATCCCACTAATTCCATGCTTAAAACAGGAGTTCCTATGGTGGGCTCAGGCATTCAGACAAACCCAGGCCTACCCTTTCGCAGATGTCAAGCAAGCCAGACCATCACAACAGACGCTTCAGACCTAGGATGGGGGGCCCACATGCTGGACAAATGCGTGCAAGGATTGTGGACACAGGATCAACTTCACCTGCACATCAACCTAAAAGAAATGCTGGCAGTAAAACTGGCAATCCAAAGGTTCAGACCATTTCTCAAAGAGGGCCAGTTGATGATAAGGACAGACAACACCACAGTCATATGGTACATCAACAAGCAGGGAGGCACTCATTCATACCCCCTATGCAGAATGACTTTGGAGCTGTGGAACCTGGCACTCAGCTACAACATCCAGTTACAGGCAATGTTTGTACCGGAAAAGAAAATATTCTAGCAGACATATTAAGCAGAACCACATCGGATGCCCACGAATGGAAACTGCACCCGGACATTTTCAAGACCATCTCAAAGAAATGGGGAATGCCTCAGATAGACCTATTTGCATCACCTCTCAATCACCAGCTCAAAAATTCTGCACAAGGACATTACACCCACTGGCATGGAAAGTGGATTCGCTCTCCTTCAGCTGGAAAGGCCTGACAGCATATGCATTCCCACCTCTTCCCTTGATACACAAAGTATTACTAAAAATCAAGGAAGAACGTCCAAGGATAATCCTGATAGCTCCAAACTGGCCAAGACAACACTGGTACCCACTGCTGAGGAGCATGTCTCAGAACAATATGTGGCCAATACCCTGATGCCTTTGATGCTAACTCAGAACAACTACAGCATCATACATCCAAACCTAAAAACGTTGCAACTGACTGCATGGAACATCACATAGCAACAGCTAACCCAGAACTTTCTCAAAGAGTTAAGGACATTATTCTTGAAGCACGCAGACCTTCAACAAGAAGGAACTATGCTGGAAAATGGAAAAGGTTTGTCATTTGGAGTACTGAAAGAGGAAAAGATGTGTCAAACATAGATATGCCTAACATTCTAGAGTATCTGGCCGAACTTCTTCATTCAGGCTTGTCCTACTCCTCCATCAAGATACATGCATCAGCTATTTCAGCAGAATACAGCTTTGATCCACCTGTTTTTTCGCACCCTTTGCTCAGGCAGTTCCTCAGAGGAATCAAGAATGTAAAACCTCCAAGGAAACCACCTTTGCCAGCTTGGGACTTAAACTTTGTGCTAGAAAAGTTGACACTATCACCCTTTGAACCAGCAGCAACAGCAGAACTACAACACCTGTCATGGAAAACCGCATTCCTACTGGCAATTACTTCAGCAAGGAGGGTTTCAGAGCTACAGGCCTTAATGGCAGTGCAACCCTTCCTAATCTTCCACCAAGATAGAGTGTCCATGAGGACTAATCCTACATTTATGCCTAAGGTGGTATCCAGAGTGTCTTTAAACCAGGCAATCCACCTACCTGCCTTCTTTCCCAACCCACAAAACAGAGGGGAAAGAATACTGCATACCTTGGATGTACATAGACAGCTACGCTACTACTTGGACAGAACAAAAAATAGCAGAAAGACTGACCAACTTTTTGTAGCCTATGCAACAGGAAGGGAAGGAAAAGCTATTTCCAAACAGACAATCTCCAAATGGATAGGAAATTGCATACGATTCTGTTACTCCTTCCATGGAAAACCAATTCCACAGAACATAAGACCTCATTCTACAAGGGCAACAGCCACTACCACAGCCTTCTTACGAGGAGTGGCAACCAAAGACATTATTGAGGCGGCTACTTGGACCTCCGTGCATACATTTGCCAAGCATTATAACTTACCTCTATATTCTAGATCCCGAGCAGGGTTTGCCACTGCTGTACTGCAAGGGATCCTAAACACACCATAATCTAGTTTTATCCTCCTCCCCTAGTTGGCTATGGTATTCTACCCAGTTGTTATGACTGCAGATGCATCCATGAAGGACATAGTACAGTTTTGTACCTACCATAAATGTAGATGTCCGAACTGGATAGCATCTGCAGTCAGGATTATCCTCCCTCCTTCCCCTCTGTGGTACTCCTAGGGTATTTTACCCTCCTAATAGCTAGCTGGTGGGGGGGAGTCTTTTATGGTGTATTTGTTTGTATATATGTACATACATGCTTATTTTTGTGTTCACCTCTATCTTTTTGGAAACATTGGCATCTATCCAAATTTTAACCTCCAAGAGGGCTACTGGCATCTGGGGCAAGAAACACTGAGGAAAATGGCGTCGGCTGATGCCTTTATACCCGAAGACCAACAGAGATGACGTCGGGTGAAGTGCGACATCAGCCGAAGCCGGACCCGGACTTTGGAATCCGGCCGACTGAAGGGCTGCCTGACGACAGGACAACCCAGTTGTTATGACTGCAGATGCTATCCAGTTCGGACATCTACATTTATGGTAGGTACAAAACTGTACTTTTCTGGACCTTGTCCACAAGTACGGTACCCCTCATAGATCTTTTTGCTTCCCCTCTGAGCAGAACTTCATCAATTTTGTGCCAGAGTCCCAAGTCCTCTGGTTTGGAAGGTGGAGGCCCCTCTTTCTCTTGGAAGGGGATGTTTCTATATGCACCCCCCATTCCAAATGTTCTGTTCAAGATTCAATAGGGCAAACACAAAATCTTGCTGGCGACTCCCTTTTGGCCAAGACAGCATTTGTTTCCTCTTCTGCATTTAGCCAAGGGCAATCATCACAAGTTACCTCACAGGTCTTCTCACACAAAACAGGGGATCTGTGATCCATTCCCACCTGTCCACTCTTCAGCTGCCTCTGTGGGTGATAGGTCTTTGATTCCTTACAAAGACCTTTTTTTTTTTCCTGAGGTCATCCTTAGGGTTCTGCAGGAGGCCTGGAAACCCAACACTAGGAAAATTCTACATATCCAAATGGAAGAGGTTTTCTTTCTGGTGTCTTTCACATAAAAAAGATCCACTTTTTTTAGATTTCCTGTGGTTCTTATTTGTGTGATATGCTCAATGCTGGGTTGGCTTATTCATCTGTCAAATTACATTTTTCAGCTATTTCTGCTTGTCTGCCTTTATATGTTCCTTTAGCTTGTAGGTTTGAGGCAAAACAAGTTCTTCATCCTTCACATCAGACCTCCCAGGAAACCAGTTTCCTCCTCCTTGGGATCTTAATTTTCTTTTGGCAAAATTGACTGCATCTCCTTTTGTGCCTGCGGCATCAGCTTCCTTGTAACATTGCTCTTCGAAGACTGTTTTGTTAGCCCTTAACTTCAGCCAGATTGTGTCTGAGCTTCAAGCCTTTATGGCTTGTCCTTTTTTTGTTTTTCGTAAGGGCACTGTGTCCTTGCATACTAATCCTTTTTTGCCCAAGGTGGTGAATGAGTTGTCACTTAATAAATCTATTCATTTACCTACTTTTTTCCCTTCTCCACAATCTCCTAGCAGGAAGGTACTACACACTTTGGATGTGCATAGACCACTCAGATTTTATTTGGATAAGACTAAGGCTCTCAGGAAATCTGATCAGCTTTTTTTCTTTTCATCCCAGGCCTTTGGGGATCGCTGTTTTCAGACAGACAATTTCTTCTTGGATTTCTAAAGCTATTTCTTTTTATGTTTTTTCATGGTAAGACTCTTCCTTTCTCTGTTAATTCTACTAGGGCTGTGGCTTCTTCTGGTGCCTTTTTTAAAGGGTTGGACACTAACCCCATTCTTGAGGCAGCTACCTGGATGTCAGTGCATACTTTAACCAAGCACTACAAATTGGATGGAGTTTCCAGAGCTAGAGCTGGTTTTGCTAGGACCATTCTTCATGGTTTTCTAGAGAGCTCTAGAGGTCCTTTCTCCTCCCAACTTTCTTCCTGAGCTTTGGCACTCTGCCTTATATTAAGAATACTGCAACAGTAGAATAGAAGGACATAGTATAGTTGTGTAAAATCTTACCATAACTATAGATGTCCTTCTCTGTACTGTTGCAGTATTCAATTCCTCCACCCTGGACCGTTTCCTCTACTTTTCATTTATTTTCCTTGGACTGGCGTTCCTATGGGGCATTCAGTTCTGAGGATGGTACATCCAGACGTAGCTTTAATGCCCTACATAAGCGAGGAGCATACATGTGATGTATTGTGTACCTTGGGTAGTAAAAGGCTTTGTTATATTGGCCAGACATCAGGTGGCCCAATGTGGGGAATCCCTTAAGTTAAAGTACAACTATGGCAAGCTGGACATTCATTCTAGTCTACCACAGCATTTTCCCCCCTATCTACTGATCCCTCCACTCAAAAATGACATTACTGCTGAAAGAAACATTTAATTTCTCTGTTTTTGTGATTCCGACTGAATGGCTATCAGTGCTGTAAGCCGTCTTCCCTAAAAGTTCACTGTCATGCTTGCTAGATCCTACGACAAGTCGCCCAACTGCAGGAACACAGATTTCAGTAGAATTCAGTAAAGCACGCCCTCCTCTTCTCGTTTCACCCAACAAACTCCCACTATCTAATTATGCTTGCCCTCTTTAGCATTTCTATTCAGTCTCGCACATAAACACGCCTTCTGATGTGCTTAGAAAACATCCTCGCACTGACGCAGGAACTTCTACAGTTAATTGTTGCTGCTGCACGTGTTTTTTTCTTCTTTTGCCTCGTGGAAAGTAACTCTGCCACATGGTTCTGTGTAGCATTGTAGTAACTAACTTAGCCCTGTAGTAGTAATTTATAAATTTAATTTGATTTCAACTAACACAGCAGGGTATACTTTTGCAGTAAGTGTTTTGTTGAGAAAGAGGATTCGGCAATAGCTGAAAATATGCAGTGACATTGAAAAGCAATGTAGATGTTCTTCATTCCACATTGCTGCAGTCCTAACTATTGGGGTAGTCCGCTGTCCAGTCGGCCCGAATACCAAAGTATATGGCTGACGTCGGTCAGGGCGCATTAGACTGACGTCAGTACGTCAGGGTACTAATGCGCATGACCGACGTCATATCCTCAGTCTTTTTTGCCGCATGGTCCGATGCAGAAGCAATTTTGCGAGTGCAGGTTGGCATTCTGAAAGTTTCTGAAGCCAGAGTTTCAGACCGAATCAAAGTTGGCTAAGTACCCCGTTGGGGAATATTTTGTTTTTTCCTTGCCTCAGTATTTAACCGGATGTCAGAAAAAGTGAATAACTGTATTTCTTGTGGGAAACAGATACCTCATAGGGATTACCATACTTTGTGTATACCTTGTTTAGGGCCTGAGCACGACGTTGTTGGATGCCGCTCTTGTGCTAGATTTAACAAACGCACTATTAAGAGAAGGTTAGACTGTGCCAGGTTAGTGTTTGGGAAGCGTTGTAATTATAAAATGTCGTCGGATGCTCCGACGCCGCTTCGCTAAAAGCGCAAGGACAAAACAGCAAAGCCTAGAGTGGAGGAACCGACAGTCCCAGGCGTCGGTTCTTTAGAGGGCTCAGTGGAGCGGAGGTTTTGCCAGGTGTTTCTTTGGAGTCTCAGGGAGAGACTTTATTGTTACAGGATGTATCCTCTCAGGAAGTAGGCCAGGCTGAGGGGCTTCTCAGGTGGCTGTTCTTCCCTCTCTTCCTAAGGTGGTCAGAGCCTCCCTTCTGTTTCTAAGGCTTCTTTGAGGGCAGGCCGAGTTTTGCTTCAGTGGGGTTTCTCCTAGTACTTCAGGGTCTTTGCCTAAGAAACATATGCTTAAAATGGCAGAGGATTTGATTACTATGATAAGGGGTTCTATGCCCCCTCCTGATAAGAGGCCTAGGGTGGAATCTGAGTTTGAGATTTTGAGCAATGCTCGGAGGCTTCTGAGTCTTGACTGAAGATTTGCAGGAGTACCCTCCTTATTCTGATTCTGATGTGGATGATTCTACTCCTTCAGCTTCCCCTCCTGAGGATTTTTCATTTTCAGAGACTCTGCATTCCATGAGGGAGCATTTTAAATGGGAAGGTCAAGATTTCTCTGATTCCAGGAAAAGGCTTAGGGAATTCTTGTTTTTACCCCAGCACAGGCCTTTAGCTATACCTCCTGTTTTGAATGTGGTGGAAGATGTTTTGCAGAGGCGTCCCTGAATCCAGTTCTTTGCCTCCTGCCCCAGTTAAACCGGATAGGTATTATAGGGTGCCTGAAGTTCATAAGTATCTTTAAGAGTCCTAGGGCAGACCCGGAAACTGTCTCTCAGGGGCCTAAAGGTGTGAAGGCCTCAGTTGTTAAAAATCCTGTCCCTCCTGATAAAGAGGCAAGGGCTTTGGATAGATGGGGAAAGAAAGTGTATACTTCTTCCACTTTAGCCATGAGGGCGTTGAATTGTCAGTTTCACATGTTAAAATATCAGAATTATCTTCTTTCACAGTTGAAATCTAAGGTGGATGCTCTGGCGGAAGGTATTGAGTGTAAAGAGTTGCAGGATTTAGTTCATGTGTCTGAACAAGTGGGTAAACATTCCTTGCAATGTGGTTTTGATGCTGTGCAGGCCTCCTCCAGGGTGGCTGCCACTGGTTCTGTTCTTCGTAGGCACGCCTGGTTGAGAGATCAGAACTTAGCTGAGCATGTTAAGACAAGGATTTTGGATGCTCCTTTACAGTCTGATGTGTTGTTTGGTTCGCCTGTGGAAGCAGTTTTAAAGAAGATGGAGGACAAGGCTAAGTCTATGCAAACTGTTAAGGATTTTTGCAGGTGCAGCCTCCAAGTTTAGTAGAAATTGGCCTGCTAAGGGATGGACTTATCCTACTTATGATTCCCAGTCTAGGGGTAGGTCTAGGCGTGGTAGGGGCAGAGCTCAAGGTGCTTTTAGGCCTAGGGCAGGGAGTTCACCTGCTCAGACTTCTGGTGAGGGCAGGGGTCAGTCCTTTCGTAAGCAGACCCAATGACCTGCCTTTTCAGCTGCCAGTACCTTCTCGCCTGGCGGCACCTCTAGGAGGAAGACTGTCTCTTTTCAAAGAAAATTGGGATTTAATTACCCAAGACAAATGGGTTCTGGATATCATTCACCACGGTTACAGGTTTTATTTCCATACCTTGCCTCCTTTCAAAGGCATGCCAGACATTCCTCCTCTACAAAGACAAGAGGCTCACAAGCAAATTTCTCAGTTACTCCAAATAGGGGCCATTCAGCCGGTTCCTGTGCCAGAAAGGGGCCTAGGATTTTATTCTCGCCTGTTCCTAGTACCAAAGAAGGGGTACACGTGGAGACCAATTTTGGATTTATCTATCCTCAACACTTATCTGGACATTCCCAAGTTCAAAATGTTGACGTTACAACAGCTTTTACCTCTGCTGGGCAAGGATCACTGGATGGTAACTTTAGATCTCAAGGAAGCTTACCTTCATGTGCCTATAAGACTAAGTTGCAGAAAGTATCTGCGTTTGCGAGCTAGAAAATCTCATTATCAGTTCTCTGCATTGCGCTTTGGCTTATCTACTGCCCAGAGTATTCACAAAGGTTCTGGCTCCAGTGATAGCTTACTTCAGGCTAAAAGGAATTCAAATCTATCCTTACTTGGACGATTGCCTGATTCTGGCTCAAGAAAAGGAGACCTTCTACAGCATTTGGAATATGTCATAGCAGTGCTAAGATGCCTAGGGTATTCTGTGAGCGAAATAAAGTCCAGTCTAGTACCCTCTCAAGACATGTGCTTTCTGGGTGTGAGACTGAATACAGCAGCCCAGATGGCCTTTTTAACCCCGGACAAACAAAAGAATCTTTCCAGTTACTTCCATCAACTATCTCTTCAGTCCGGGCTGACTGCAAGGACAGTCCTTCAAGCCTTAGGGTTCATGGCATCTTGTATTCTGGTGCTTCCCAATGCCAAACTGCATATGAGGAAGCTACAATGGTATCTCAAAATGTATGGACACAGCACTGCCAGGATTTGGACACTGTCATTCAAATAATACCTTGCATTCAAAAGGAATTTTTGTGGTGGGCTCAGGAATGTCACCTAAACAAGGGACTCTCTGTGACCCGGCCAGAGGCGAGTCAAATTCTAACGACAGGTGCCTCAGACATTGCTTGGGGAGCTCATCTAAATGGAAAGTGGATACAAGACAAGTGGCCTGCCAGACTACAGCATCTACATATCAACATGAAGGAGATGTTAGCAGTCCAGTTTGCATTAATGGCTTTCAAGGAGTTACTTCTTCCAGGGCAGGTGTTGATTCTAACAGACAACACAACTGTCATGTGGTACATCAACAAGCAAGGAGGAACACATTCTTACCCATTGTGCAGGCAAGCAATGATTTTATGGGAGACTGCGCTAAGCTTGCAACTAACTCTTCAGGCAAGGTTTCTGCCGGAGCACAGAACTCCTTAGCAGATGTGTTAAGCAGACAAATCATGGATCCCCACGAGTGGAAACTGGATCTTCATGTATTTCAAACGTTGACAGTGTCCTGGGGAACTCCAGACATAGATCTGTTCGCTTCTCCACTAAACCACCAGCTGCCAAAGTTTTGCACAAAGAGGTTTCATCACACAGCTTGGAAAGTGGATGCTCTTTCTTTCAGTTGGAAAAATCTTCATGTGTATGCGTTTCCACCTCTGCCTCTTCTTCCAAAGGTGCTTCTAAAGGTCAGACAAGACAAGCCAAGGATGATTTTCATAGCTCCAGATTGGCCTCGGCAGCACTGGTACCCATTACTGAGGAGTCTGGTAAAGAAGCCTCCATGGCCTTTACCCTTGATTCCACATCTGTTGTCTCAGAAGGACGGTCGTCTGCTCAATGTCAAGCTTCACTTTCTTCATCGAACAGCCTGGCATATTCTGTTTTGAAGGACAGCAGGTCTCAACTTCCTCAACAAGTTTTAAATGTGATTATGGAAGCCAGAAGACCTAGTACAAGGAAAGTGTATGCAGAAAAATGGAAGAGATTTTTATTTTGGACTGCAGCAAAGAATTTGGAGATTTCAGAGCCTAATTTGAGTGTGGCTCTTCAATATCTTACTGAGTTATTGGACAAAGGTTTGTCTTTCTCTTCCATTAAGATTCATGCTGCAGCAATTTCAGCTCACTATGATTGTGACCCACCATTGTTTTCACATCCTTTGTTCAAGCAATTTCTTAGAGGGCAAAGAATATAAGACCCCACGTAGAGCTCCTACTCCTGCTTGGGATCTCAATTTTGTGTTGGAGAAACTTACTCTACAACCTTTTGAGCCTGCAGCTACTGCTGAACTGAAATTCTTGTCATGGAAGACTGCTTTTTTGTTGGCCATTACTTCTGCAAGAAGGGTTTCTGAGTTACAGGCCCTTATGGCGGTTGAGCCTTTTTGATTTTCATAAGGATAGGGTATCATTACGTACTAATCCTTCCTTTATGCCTAAAGTGGTTTCTAGTGTGGCTTTAAACCAAACTATTCATTTGCCTACGTTTTATGCAGATCCCCAAAATAAAGGGGAAAAGATTTTGCACACTTTAGATGTACACAGGCAATTACGTTATTATTTGAGCAGGACTAAGGATTTTAGGCAGTCTCAGCAGTTGTTTGTTTCTTTTGCTTTGAGTTCTCAGGGCAAGCCTGTGTCAAAACAAACTATTTCTAGGTGGATTGGGTTTTGCATTGCATTTTGTTATTCCCATCATGGCAAGGAGATTCCAGCTGGGATTAGGCCTCATTCCACTAGGGCTACTGCCACTTCAACAGCTTTTTAAGGGGTGGCAACTAAGGATATTTTGGAGGCAGCTACTTGGAGTTCAGTGCATACTTTCTCTAAGCATTACCACCTTCCTCTCTACTCTAAGTCTAGGGTTGGTTTTGCCACAGCTATTTTGCAAGGCATGTTATCAGCTCCTGCTTCCTTATGATTTGCCAGCCTCCCTTACCTCTGCTTTGGGATTCTACCCAATAGTTAGGACTGCAGCAATGTGGAATGAAGAACATAGTACAGTTTTGTACCTACCATAAATGTAGATGTTCGAGGATCCACATTGCTGCAGTCCAATTTACCCTCCCTCCTTCCCCTCTGTGTTTAGGGGTGGTTGTGTAGGTGAGGTTATATTCTGCTAATTTTGTATATTTTGTATATATATATGTTTTGGTGCAGATATGTTGGGAGTTTTTGGTTTTTGGCCTTATCTTTTCAGGGTCTTCTGACATCTGGGGCAAGAAAAGACTGAGGATATGACGTCGGTCATGCGCATTAGTACCCTGACGTACTGACGTCAGTCTAATGCGCCCTGACCGACGTCAGCCATATACTTTGGTATTCGGGCCGACTGGACAGCGGACTACCCCAATAGTTAGGACTGCAGCAATGTGGATCCTCGAACATCTACATTTATGGTAGGTACAAAACTGTACTTTTTGGCATGCTGATTTTACTGATGTTTGGTTTCTTCATCAGTTTGACTTTTAGCTCAGTGCTTACATGCTCAAATAATGATACAAATCAGTCAGTAGTTAACATGTACTTGGCATTTACAAAAAATTGCCGATCGTAAATGCCACTTTGTAAATGCGGTATGCCGGTTTCGAAATGCTGGTTTGTAAATGCCAGTATATAATGAAATAGCTGAACTCGTAATGTTTCTTCTTCTGTGTACAGCAAATTGAATAGGTCTTTGTAACATGGTAATTTTTTGAGTTCTTACAAGCTGGACTTTGTAGCCAGACTCCAACAGCAATGTGTTCTTTACTTTTTAATATTATTATATTGTAATGCACACTATGGTCGTTTTTTTACTAGTATTATATATTCATGCAGTCATAATTGTGTAGTTTTGTTTTACATATAGTCACTATATTTCAGTGTTGGTCTGCGGGACAGTAATTTTTTTTTTTTTTTTTTTTTAGTACATGCCAGCATATGCTCTGCTTCAGGTTTTGTGTGTGGGTTCCCCTCCAGTCATATTCTACAAAGAAAATGAGTGTGTTTGGATCCATTGTCCCAGCCAGGGATAATGCTGATAATGACTTTTTTTTTTAATTCTGCAAACTGCTTTATTAGGCAAAATACTTAGTGATAAGGGGCAATCAGTTATGCCCCTACTGATGATCGTTGCTATCATTGCTTGCAAGCTATATTTCACATGAGTTGGTGTGTGAGTTGTTTTAGCTGTTGTCAGTGGAGATTGTGTAACTCTCCTGAGTGGTGTGCTCCTATTGATGGACTTTTACAAAAAAACAACCATGGCAAAAAGCTGGATGTGGTCTCCCCATATGCAGTAGTAATGCAACTAAATTTAGTGTGTGCACATGCTTTTTTTTTTGTTTGTTTTTACTCTTTGTTGACAAGGTACACCCACTAGGCTAGTGGCCTCTTTTTAGGGGAGATCTGAGGAGGTATTTATTCTGCTAGGGGATATTTGGTCAGGGCACTGGAGACTTCAGTACTTTTATTGGTAATTGCCATGGGGTCTTTTACATCCACCCGAGCCAATTCAGGCAGATGGGACCTTAGTTTAACGACTCATGAAAAGAGTGACATGCTTAGGAGTGCACGAATATAACAATGACTCCCTTTTAATAGTAGAATTACATATCAAGGATTAGTTAACTCTCCAGTCCGTACATAAACTAACCCAGTAGAGAATGAGCCCCTAGTGGCTATGCATGTGATTCCTTGTGTACCCATACGCACCAGGCATCTAATGTGTTCTTGAAAGTAGGCGAAATTGTAAAAGACCAAACAGTTAATTATAGACTATTCATAGTTTATCCAACTGTAGATTAAGTGCTCAATTGTTTAACTTGTTTCTTGTTATATCTACTGTTAATAAAATAATTTTATTCATAATATTCCTGTCATAAATTAATGTAATTATGTTGAATTTTGCACCTGTAACACTGCTATTAAATATTTTAAGTGCAATATCAAGGTTTCCTCTCAGCAATGTATAATTCACGAAGTACAAATTTAATGCTTTGTCAACTGACAGTCGTATTCTGGGCTTGATCCATGATTTATACATTGATATCAAGACCTCTGTTGACTGTAAGGCAACACTTTTGGCTTACACTTTTGCACTGACATAGGATCAGAGGAAGTTACTAGGCTAATGACCCTAGGGCCCTTGCAAGCCTAACCAAGTTCTTAACTTATTTCCATGATCAGCACCTATTGCCCCTGTCTGAGGGACACAGGTGGAACCCTGAGGATGAATTTACGGTCACCTATCCAATTGTCCAGATTGTGTTTGAAGAGGGCCACTGAGGTGCTCTGCTTGACATGAAGTTGGGAGTCTGTTCCAAATGTGTGGTAACATCTGGGAGGCAAGCCTGTCCCTTTTGCAGGTTTTATTAATGTCACATAACAGGTTAAGATCTTTAGAGCGAGTAACCTGTGTACCATTTGACTTATGGATATGCAACATTTCTAATAACGAGGGGTCAGAGATTGCCTTGTATGCTAGGCAGAGATGGTCTCTGAGTAGTCTGTATGAAACAGAATAAAGTGACAGTGATTTCAGATGATCCCATAAGACAGATGCAGAAGACCTAGAATTTTCCTTGTGAGGATCCTTTGTGGTCTCTCCAATTGCTGGAGGTGCTAGACAGGTACACACCAAAAGTGGCCTTATACTCAATTATTGGCCTGATGAGGGAAGAGTACAGGGAGGTTATAACTTTTTTTCTAGAGGCAATGCCCTTATGAGATGAGATGAGCAATACAGAATGCCCTTCTTACCACTGTGGAGACATGGTGGTCAAAGGTAAGACTGCTGTCAACCTGTGTGCCCAGGCCTCTCACCACTGAGTGCATACTTAAGGTGTTGCTGTTGATGTGGTAGGTAGCAGGAACACCGCTCTTACTGAAAGGAATGATGATACATTTTTTGCATTGAGTTTAAGACCATGACTCTAGCACCAGTCATTTGTTTGTGTAAGACCCACTTGTAGGATGTTTACATCATTTGGAGATTCTATGACTGCTCCCAGTTTTTAGTCATCAGCAAACTTTGTCAGCCACAGACCTTTAGTTTTTGCTTGTACTGTGGAGAAATAGATCCATAGATCTCTTCACTGGCCACCATATCCGTAAATAGCCTCCTATAGTCTAATAACTTGTAATAATAATGGTAGGAATCATGATATTTGCATAAAGACTGTAATGAAGCTCAGTATACTAACTGTGATCTCATCATGCCAATCTATTGGCAACTCCATTACTTTGTTTGTTTGAAATTCCCTCTTGTGTAATTTTTATCTTGTATTCTTGTGACACTGCATTTACAGTCTATATTTGTATTTTTGTATTTTGTATTATATTTGTGTATTTTTCTGGAGCTTTTCTACCCAGGACTCCATTGAAAACGGGTTCTTCAAGGCCCAACTGGACTATTCTGGCAAACTGCAAAGAAATGATAAATAAATAAATAGATCCCGAACAGTAGAGGTCCCAGGACTGATCCCTGTGGAACACCAGTGGTTACACGTCTGCTGTTGGAGGTGGAGTCCCCTATTTTGACTATATCGGTTCTATCAGTGAGTCAGTGACCCATCTAATGATATAAGGGTTGATGCCTAGTTGGCTGATGATGTCAATGATGCCAGAGTGGGGGATGGTGTCAAATGCCTTTGCTAAGTCAAGGCAAGCTGTATGCACAGATCTTCCCCTCATCCGGGGCTTTGGTGACTGTCTCGAAGAAGTCCACCAGGTTTAACGGGCATGATCTCCCCTTACAAATCAAAACTGATAATTGTCAAGTGTTTGGAGATTTCCTATATCTTTGTTGATGAGGTCCATGATGATTCACTCCATGGCCTTGCAGATAAGGCTAGTCAGGCTAATAGGTATATAGTTCCCAGGGTCAGTGGAAGCACCACCTTTGTGCAAGGGACTAACAGTGGCTGTTTTCCATTCAGCTGGTACAAAGCCGGTGCTTAGATTGATTGAAAAGGGTGTCCAGTGGTGTTGCTAATTCATGTTGGAGCCCATGTAGGATGCAGCCAGGGATGTTAGGTCCCAAAGATGCTGTGTTTTTGGTCTTAGAGAGAGCATTTATGACCTGCTGTTTAGAGATGCAGGGTAGGAGACAGGTAGTAGGGATGTCATGGGGTATGTGTGGTGGTGACAGGGGAGTGAAGTTTTCACAGAACCTGTCGGCCAGCAGGTTAGCTATGTTCACAGGCTCAGTATACGTGGTATCGTTAGCTAACAGTTTGGCACAATTCTGGGCCTTTCCTTTTAGGTTATGGATATAACTATAGAATGCCTTGTGGTTGTCCTTTGTTGAGGAAGCAAACTTGGATTTGTAGTTTGATTTGGAGGCCTTCACAAGGTCTTATTTGCATGTTTAAGCCAAGGAGGGAGTGTTTCCAGTTTAGAGCTCGGTCCCTCTTACTCTTAGACAACAATTTCCTCCTCTTATTTTAAAGCCTGTTAATGGCAGCTGTCCACCAGGCAGGTTTTTTTTTTCCCTTGAGTTTGTTTAGGTCCTATCAGGTACAGCCAAGTTGATGCAGTTATACAAGTGTTTGTGTAAAGCATTGGTGTAGGAGCTCTGCATAGTTGCCAGTTCTATTTGAGGGAGGAGGTGCAGTGAAGCTATTTATGCCATCCCATAAGAGGTTATAATCTGCTTCGGAGAAGTTTTTTAGTTTAGTTGTTTCTATGAATGAGACAGATTTGTTGTCAGTAGTAAACATAGTGCAATACATAATGATTTTCGAATAAGGTGTTGAATTCTCATGAACAAATAATGACATTTATCACACTTGACTCTGTTTAAAAGGGATGCCAATTCATGGAGTCTTATTTTGTACTGCTATTTTGAAAAGTATCTGATTTGGAAGCTTTTTTTCATGAGGCTGCTGCTGAGAAGACCTAACCCTAATGTGGGGAAAACAGTGGATGGATGTTCATCATGTTACACTGCTGCAGTCATCACACTTTGGTTATCTGCCGTCAGGCACTCCCGCAGTTGGCCCGAGTTCCAAAGTCTTGGTCCGGCGTCGGTTGCTGTCTCTTCTTCCCTGATGTCAGTGCGACAGGGGGTATAAAAGAGGCAGCTGACGCCATTTTCTCCAGTTTTTCTTGCCCCACCGGTGCCCGAAGCAGAAGCAGTTCGCAAGTGCCAGTCGGCCGATTCCTGAGATTTTCAAATCCAATTTCAGACCGAAGTCTTCAATAAAGCGAAGTACCCCATTGGGGAACCTTTTCTTGCCTCAGTCCGATGTCAGAAAAAGTTAATTGCATTTCTTGTGGGAAGCAAATACCTCATAAGGATTTTCATTCTTATTGTATCCCTTGCCTCAGCCCAGACCACGACGTCACAGGTTGTCGGTTTTGTGCTAGGTTTAACAAACGAACTATTAAACGTCTGTTTGATTTCGCCCGACATTATTTTGGTAAAAAATTTAATTATACCATGCTGTCGGAGCAACCGACGACTGGGATGTGTTAAAAGCGCAAAGATAAGGACAGGCAGCCGAGACCCAAACCAGACACCGAGGCCTCTGCTAGGCCAGTCGCAGGTTCTCCGGTTTTCAGTGAGGCGCCTACGCAGCCCCTGACGACAGCTGATTTAGAACCCCAGCCTGCATCCGACTCCCAAGCGGAGATTGCAGGGCCTTCAGAGCCTTTATCTTTAGGCCCTTCCAACTCCATGGATGATGGGGATTCCGGTGCAGTTGAAAGGCCGTCAGTTGCTGAAGGTGTCTTCAGACAGACTACACTTACTATTAAATCCTTTGCAAAACTGAAAACTCCATTAAAAGTAAGGAAGCCTGTACAGCAGTCTCCAGTGCAAGGCCCCATGCCTAAGAAACAGATGCTTAAGATGGCCAAAGACTTAATTACCCTAATCAGGGGTTCCCATCCCCCACCTGACAAAAGGCCTGGATAAGAGGAGGACTACGCTTCCTCTGACCAGGTTTCAATTACCTCAGATTCTTCTGAGGAACAGGAGTACTCTTTTCCCCCTTATGAAGACTCTGATGCTGAAGAGTCCATTCCTTCAGCATCTCCCCCAGAAGATTACTCTTTTGGGGAAACTTTACATACCATGAGGGAACATTTCCACCGAGAAGGCCAGGATTACTCTGATTCTAAGAAAAGGCTCCGAGAGTTCCTCTTACTACCCCAGCACAGACCCCTTGCTATTCCACCTGTTAGACATTGTGGATGATGTTTATTCAGAATCTAGCCTTAACCCAGATTCATTACCTCCTGCACCAGCCAAACCAGACAGATATTACAGAGTCCCTGACTCACATAAATTCCTATATAAAAGCCCTGTTGCTGAGCCAGAAACCATTTCCCAGGGTCCCAAAGGGGTTAAGGCCTCTATTGCTAAAAATCCTGTACCGTCTGAAAGGGATTCTAGAGCACTAGACAGATGGGGAAAGAAAGTATATAACTCAGCTACTCTAGCTATGAGGGCCTTAAATTGCCTGTTTCACATGCTGAGATATCAACAATATTTGATGTCTCAATTAAAACAAAAAATGAGCACTCATACAGAGCAGCCTGATTACAAGGAAATGCAAGATTTGTTGCATGCAGCAGAACAAGTGGGAAAACATACTTTGCAATGTGGATTTGATTCATTAGAAGCTTCTTGCAGAGCAGCTGTAACAGGGTCTGTCATTTGTAGGTATGCTTGGTTAAAAGAACAAACTTTACCTGATCATGTTAAAGCAAAGTTATTGGATGCACTCTTACAGCAGGATGTTTTATTTGGTGTGAAAGCAGAAGAGGTTTTAAAGAAAATGGAGAATAAGGCAAAATCTATGCAGACGGTCAAGGATATTTTACAGGTCCAACCCCCTTGTTTCAGCAGAAATTGGCCAACCAAAAACTGGTCCTTTCCAACTTCTGACAGACCTCAGAGGGGCAAATACAGATGCCCAAGGGGCAGAGGTCAGCCACAGGGCTCTTACAAGCCACGACAATGGAGTGCCACAACCCAGAAAGGAGGAGAAGACAGGTCTCAAACTATCAGAAGACAATCACAATGACTTGCCCCTCAGACTGCCAAGCAAATCACTCTTGGCAGCTCCCTTGGGAGGAAAACTTGCACTTTTTGCAGACAATTGGCACATCATCACAAAAGACAAATGGGTCCTAAATATTGTAATTCAAGGATACAGGTTCCACTTTCACACTTTACCAAGGATAAAAGGAATGTCAAACCTGCCATCAAATCAACGGGCAGAGGTTCAAAGACAAATTACAGCACTCATGGACATGAGAGCCATTCAACAGGTTCCTACACAGGAGCAGGGACAAGGATTTTACTCAAGACTGTTTCTGGTTCCCCAAAAGGACAAAGCCTGGAGACCCATTCTGGACCTTTCAATTCTAAACGCATACCTGGAAGTACCCAAATTAAAGATGCTCACACTACAGCAACTTCTTCCCATGCTGGGCAAGAAGGCTTGGCTAGTAATGTTGGACCTCAAGGAGGCATACCTGCATGTCCCTATCAGACAAAATTGCAGAAGATACCTCAGATTTATAGCAGGTACAACTCATTACCAATTCTCTGCACTGCCCTTTGGCTTATCTACTGCGCCCAGGGTCTTCACAAAATGCCTGGCACGAGTAATTGCATACTGCAGACAAAGAGGAATCCAAATATATCCATATCTGGACGACTGCCTTATTCAAGCAGACAGCAAGGACATTCTTTTAAAACATCTGGCATTTGTAAAAAAACTACTAAGTTGGCTAGGGTACACAGTAAACGAAAAGAAGTCAAAACTAGTGCCCTCACAAGGCATAATATTCCTGAGTGCCAGCTTAAATACAGCGGCCCAGATGGCTTATCTCATGCCAGACAAGCAAGGACAACTGACTCAATACTTCAAAATGATGGCAACAAAGACCCAACTCCCTGCAAGAAAAATTCTGCAGGCCTTGGGATTCATGGCATCTTGCATACTACTAATACCATATGCCAAACTGCATATGAGGAAATTACAATGGTACCTGAAAAGCGTATGGACTCGACACAGCCACAGCTTGGAAACAATAATACAACTAATTCCCTGCCTTCAACAGGAGTTTCTATGGTGGGCTCAGGCATGTCCCCTCAACAAGGGTCAGCTTTTCACCTTGCCCGCAGCCAGGCAAACAATGACAACAGATGCATCGGATTACGCCTGGGGAGCACACATGGCAGGACAGTGTATTCAGGGCAAATGGCCTGCAGATCAAATGCATCTCCACATCAATCAAAAAGAGATGCTAGCTGTACAAAATGCCCTAACAGCTTTCAAGGACCGCCTACATCCAGAACAACAACTAATAAAGACGGACAACACCATAGTGATGTGGTACATAAACAAGGGGGGCACACATTCCTACCCCCTATGCAGGCAAGCAGTGACCTTGTGGAACACAGCACTGACCTACCAAGTTCAACTGCAAGCACAATTCCTGCCAGGAAAGAAAAATACATTGGCAGACAAACTAAGCAGAAATATCATGGATCCTCACGAGTGGAAACTAGACCCACAAGTATTCACAATGATAACTCCAAAATGGGGGAGCCCAGACATAGATCTGTTTGCCTCCCCTCAAAACTACCAACTGCGAAAGTTTTGCACAAGGACATACCACACTCTAGCTTGGAAAGTGGACGCCCTCTCATTCAGTTGGAAAACAGTAACAGTGTATGCCTTTCCTCCACTGCCTCTTCTGGCAAAGGTGCTGCTAAAAGCCAGATTAGAGAGGCCACAAATGATACTCATTGCTCCAGACTGGCCACGCCAACACTGGTATCCAATATTAAGGAACATAGCTCAAGGCCCACCATGGATTTTACCTCAAATTCCTCACCTGCTGACTCAGCAAAACAATCAGATTCTACACAGCCAGCTCAAGACTTTAAATCTGGCTGCATGGCAGATTATCTAAACAACCAGTCAACACTTCTCTCCACAGCTGTTATGGATGTCATTCTGGAGGCCAGGAGAACAAGCACCAGGAAAACCTACTCAAATGGAAAAGATTCTGCACCTGGAACCAGGCTAAAGGCCAAAATCCTCTTGTCCCAAATATTCCTCAGATTCTGCAATATTTAACTGAGATGTTGCACAAAGGCGGCCTTTCCTTTTCATTTACAATTTATTTTTATCATGGAAAACTGCCCTGCTGCTAGCAATAACTTCAGAACTAAGAGTCTCAGAGCTACAGGCCCTAATGGCAGTGGAGCCTTTCATCATTTTTCATCAAGACAGAGTCTCTTTACGAACTAACCCTTCCTTTATACCAAAGGTAGTATCCAGTGTGGCTCTAAACCAAACCATTCATTTACCCACCTTTTATCCAAACCCCCAGAATAAAGGGGAAAGGCTCCTACACTCTTTGGACATTCACAGGCAATTACGTTTCTACTTGGATAAAACAAAGGTTTTCAGAAAATCTGATTAGCTCTTTGTATCCTAAGCTGCAGGATCTCTAGGAAAGCCTATATCAAAACAGACCATTTCAAAATGGGTAGGACATTGTATCCGTTTCTGCTGCACGCACCATGGGAAACCTGTACCTGGTAACATTTGTAATATTAGGCCTCATTCCACCAGGGCTACAGCAACATCAGCAGCCTTCCTCAGAGGGGTACCAACCAAGGATATTTTGGAAGCTGCAACTTGGAGTTCAGTGCACACCTTCACCAAGCACTACCACTTACCTCTATACTCAAAAACCAGAGCTGGCTTTGCCATTGCAGTTTTGCAGGGCCTACTAACTTCTCCAAACCCTGTTTAGTACCAACCGCCCAGCCTTAGCTTTGGGAGTCAACCCAAGTGTGATGACTGCAGCAGTGTAACACGTTGAACATAGTACAGTTTTGTACCTACCATAAATGTAGATGTTCGAGTGTTCACACGGCTGCAGTCCAGGTTACCCTCCCACCTTCCCCTCTTTTTACCTGGGTTTTATCTATAGCTCCCTGTTTATACAATCTCTAAGATGTATTCCTATATGGTGTATTTGCTTACAGCTGTAGCTATTGTTTTCTACTTATGTAATTTACTTAGGATTATGTATTGCCTTCCTGTTTGGGGGCACCTGACATCTGGGGCAAGAAAAACTGAAGAAAATGGCATTGGCTGCCTCTCTTATACCCCTGTCGCACTGACGTCAGGGAAGAAGTGACCGCAAACGACGCCAGACCAAGACTTTGGAACTCTGGCCGACTGCGGGACCGAGTGACGGCAGATAACCCAAGTGTGATGACTGCAGCAATGTGATCACTCGAACATCTACATTTATGGTAGGTACAAAACTGTACTTTCTAGTACTGCTTCTTTGTAAATATTAAACTGGTTCATCAGAGCAGCATCCAGGGATGTATTCTCTGTTACTATTTAAAAAAAAAGAAAAAAAAATCCTTGATGTGAAGTTCAATCTTGCCGTTTGTTCTTACACACGGGTTTGGAGCCGATCCCTCGGCTCAGAGTCGGCCGCATTCCAAGCTCTGCATCTAAGAGAAGCTCAAGGCACAATCCCTATCCCATGATCCTCTCCTGCTAACCCTCAGATCTAGTTTGCTGCTGCAACAGGTCTCATCGTCGAGTGAGAGCTCGGGCCAGTATCCTTTTTTCTATATAAAAATTTTATATATATATTTCTAAAAAGTAAAAAATTATAAGTTTTCTTAATATTAGTATTACTGTGTGTGCGTGTCAGGTTAAATTAGTGTTTAGATTAGTGTTAAGAATATGTGAGAGCAGCTGCTCCTAGGCCTTAGGCCACTTGCTTTCTGTCAGGTTTTCTCTGTTTAAATTACATTTTCTCTTAGTATTTAACCTTGTTGATAAATATTTACCTGTTTAGTAAGGTTAGTTTTGTATATATAGATATATAGTGTTTTACATGTTAATATTGCAGACTATAATTTCTAGTCAGGAATGTCAGAAAAAGCCAAATCTGGATTTAAAGCGTTGCCAGCGTGGACAGAAAATGTCCATAACTGACAACTACGTTTCCTGCGTCTACTGTCTAGGCCCTGTCCATCTTCAGGAGGACTGCTCCATCTGCCACTCGTTTAGTGGCAGAGTGATGATGGAAAGACGCAGGAAACATATTGAGAGGGGTCTCCTGAAGCTGGAGTTTCAAGAGGCATTGGAAAAGGCAGACCAGTCATCGAAGTCTTCGAAGGTGTTGGAGCCCAGGACATCGGCTCCGAGTACCTCTGTTAAGATTCGGTCGCCGGCTCCACAGACCTTGGAGCTGAGCATCGAACTGCTGCCTCTGGGCGAGGTCCAGGTTTTGGAGCCGGTGTCAGAGGTACTCCCTTCATCGATCCTTCGCTCGGTGACCTCTTCGGCCCGTTCCTCCAGACTGTCAGACACCGATGTGGATCGAGTAGTGCAGAAGCTGATGGAGAACATGGCCTTATCCAAACTAATTGCAGTTTCATCCCAATTGGTTTCAAAGCTTGAAACCCTTCCTGTTCCATCCATAGATCCTCCTTCGAGACCCATAGAGTCATCAGAGCTGGGAGTCGAGGATCTGATTGTTGATCCCCCGGAGCCGAAGCCTTTGTTAGTGCTTTCGGCTCCACTGACCTCGACACTCTCTGTACCCATCGAGGGGTCTCAGAGCCGACAGTCTCTCCTCGGTTCCGGGGGGGGGGTCGAACCGAAGTTTCGGTTCCGACTATCCCTTTGGTGCCTCGGCGCAGATTAGTTCAGCTCCGTCCTTTGGATCGGAGCCCGTGATTCCGGACCCGAGGAGGATACAGGATTCTTCGGAACCGGTGGAATCCTCGGCCTGGGACTCCGGTGCCTTCGAGGCCATGAGGAAGGTTTTGTCTGTTAAGACATTCACATCTTCAGATTCCTCTTCTCCCTCCCCGAAAGGTCTGCGTTCTGTTTCTGCACCACCAGTCCCCACTAAGCGTAGAGACCCAAAGCCTCAGTCAGCCCCAGAGGGTGAACTCTGCTCCTCGGAAGCTTCACCAGATGCCCCCTCTGATGAAGTCCCGAGGAAGAGATTGTGCAAGAGGAGGCACCTTGATTCCCCACAGGAATCACTGACATCGGACACCAACTTGGATGAGTCAGAGGGGTCCCCACGGTCCTCCTCCGAGGATGTCTCTTTTGCCGACATCCTGGAAATTCTCAAACAGAGGGGTGGCTGGCAGTCACTTGCCCCCACTGAGTACGAGTCGGTGTTGCTGAAGGCTTTTGGGGCTCAACCTTCCACCTCCTGGGTAACTCCACCCTTCGAGTTAATGGATTTAATAGCTTGAAGGGCATGGGAGTCCCCTGACACCTTGGAACCAGTCCCTCTGAGGCCTAAGTACATCACTGCCCCCAAGATAAAGCGTATCTCACCAAGGGAGTCCCAGTTGATGCTATGGTGGTGGCGGCGGCCACCAAGAAAGAAATGTCTGAAGCATCTTCCTCTGTTCATCTGCCTAACAAAGACTCTACAACGATGGACAAGTACGGGAAGCGCATTTTTAGTTCAGCGACTTTTTCCATGCAATCGCTGAACTACCTCACCCATTTTACCCGTCTGCAGAGAGATCTCCTCAAAGAATTGGGAGATAACCTACAGGGCACCACAGATGCTGCTGTCTCAGACAAGGTGGCAGCACAGCTCAATACCCTAAACTCTATCATTAACTCATCCATGCGGCTCATTTCATATGCAGCCAAAGGATCGAGTAGGGCTGCAGCTTCAGCGATCGCTCTGAGGAGACAATCCTGGATGCGCCTATGCTCCTTTGTGGAAGCCTTCAAGTCTTCCTTTACTAATGCCCCTTTTGATGGCTCCTCCTTGTTTAGGCCCAAAGTGAAGGAGACGCTCATTAGGTGTGAGCAAGAAGAAAAGACCCTGTCTGCCGTAGGGGTCCGTTTTTCTGCCCCTTCTAGACCATACCCCAAAGGGCAAAGAGGTGGAAAAATGTGGTTCCGGAAGACTCAGGGAGCTTTCCAATCCACACCTAGTGAAACCCCATCCAGAGGCAGAGGGAGGGGGAAGGAATGGAAGACGCTGCCCAGGCAGCAGAGGGGGTCTGCAGAGCCAGGGCAACAGGGATAGCGTCCCTGGTAAGCCCTTCCAGCACTCCTGAGTGGAGGCCTGGCTGTCCTGCTCTGGAGGCAGTCGGGGGTCGCTTGGCTTTATACCCAGAGGCCTGGCTAAATCTCACTTCAGATTGCTGGGTAAAAAGCATAATAACCAGATGGTACAACATCCCTTTCTTAAACAATCCCCCCATCCAAAAAAGATTCCCAGATGTTCCACCCAATCTGAGGGATCAGACAGCTATAGAAATACAAAGGCTGTTAAGAGAGAGTCATCCAGCCAGTCCCGGTGGACCAAATAGGATCCGGAACTTACTCAAGGTTCTTTTTAGTTCCAAAGAAAACAGGGGACTGGAGGCCAATACTGGACCTCAGCAAACTCAATACCTTCGTGAAAAAGGAAAAATTCCAGATGGTTACGCTACAATCGATCCTTCCATTTCTTCGAATGATTGGATGTGCTCTATAGATCTCAAGGATGCGTACTACCACATAAAAATGGTGAGTCCATCCAGAGATCACCTGCGCTTCTGGCTGGGAGCCAGTCACTTTCAGTTTCAAGCTCTGCCCTTTGGCCTCACCTCAGCCTCCAGGGTGTTCACCAAGTGCATGGCAGTAGTGGTGTCCCACCTGAGGCGACTAGGATTGCGGGTGTTTCCATACTTAGACGACTGGCTCCTTACCGCCACCATCAGGCATCACCTATTGCAAGCCAGGGACTATACAATCTATCTCTGTTCCCATTTAGGCATAACACTGAACTTCGAAAAATCTGCCTTGTCGCCCTCACAGCATATATCATTCATAGGAGCGGAATTGGACACTACCTTAACTCTGATCAGGCTTCCCCAAACAAGAGTTTCAGCCTTAAGGGAACAGATTTCTACTCTTCTACAAAACGAGAGTCCCCGCTGCACAGGTCCTGAAAGTATTAGGCATGATGGCAGCTACCCTTATCGCAGTCCCCCTAGGGAGAATGCACATGAGGATCCTCCAGTGGCTACTCTTCGCACAGTGGTCTTACCAACGGCTACCGTTGTCGCACAACATCCTACTCACGGAGTCTTGCAAGCGGGATCTTCAATGGTGGATGAACAGCCACGAGCTTACGATAGGCCGCCCGTTCGTGTTCCCCCTCCATAGCCACAGTGACCACGGACGCTTCCCTGATAGGGTGGAGGGGGCTTTTTCAGGGGAGAACAGTTCAAGGCGAGTGATTGAAAATAGAGTACAACCTGCACATCAATGTCCTGGAGTTGAGAGCAGTGTTCCTGGCTTTGCAACACTTTCACGACTACTTACCTCCGGGAACAGTTGCAATTCAGACAGACAGCATGTCAGTGGTCTGGTACATAAACAAATAAGGAGGAACCAGGTCTTACCCCTTATGCAGAGAGGCCCTGAGAATCTGGCAATGGGCTGTGTCCACCGGACGCTTTCTCATAGCAACGCACATCCCAGGGACATCCAACATAATAGCGGACAGGTTGACCAGAGCCATCCTGTTACCTCACAAGTGGTCCCTCAGAAATCAAGTAGCGGAAAGGATTTTCTGCAGATGGGGCCAGCCTTGCTGTGACCTTTTTGCATCCACCCTGAATGCCAAATGCAGAAGCTATTTTGCCCTACTTCCCCCTCTGGGAGCTGCCCCCAGGGACGCACTTGTGCACGATTGGCCCCCGGGTCTCCTGTATGCTTTTCCTCCTGTTCCACTAATCTCGAAATTTCTGCAGAAAGCCAAAGGTCTGGAAAGGATGATCATCTTGATAGCACCATTCTGGCCTCGACAAATCTGGTTCCCCTTTCTTCAAGCTTACCAAATAGAGGAACCTTGGACTCTGGACCCAGTGCCAGACCTTCTGACCCACTCGTCAGGAGTTCTTCACCCCTCTCTTTCGTCCCTCAAATTGACAGCATGGCTGCTCCACTTCCCAGCTTAGCCAGGTCAGATCTCTTGTCTCCAGCAATATAACATATTTTGATCTCTTCCCACGAAGCCTCCACTAGAAAATTATACAAGAGCAAATGGAAATGTTTTGTGTGTTGGGCTTCCAAACAAGGTATTGATCCCTTGGTTGCTCCTATTCATAAGGTTCTAGATTTTCTATCTACTCTTTTTCATCAAGGGACTTCAACATCCACCATAAGGGTACAGCTGGCTGCCATATCTAATTGTCATGTGGGTGAAGGGGGCTCTACAATTATGTCTCATAGACTTTGTAGAGCTTTCATGAAGGGAACTTATCTCCGACCACCTATTCGAAGACCGGTTTTTCCTTGGAACTTAAATCTAATGCTATCTCAGCTCATGTGATCACCCTTTGAACCAGTCTCGTCATGCCCACTTAGATATCTTTCCTGGAAAACACTGTTTCTTGTTGCAATCACTTCAGCTCGCAGAGTCTCAGAGCTGCAAGCACTGTCAATTAGACCCCTGTATCTAATCTTTCACCCAGACAGGGTCTCCTTACGTACTAATCCGTCCTTTCTACCAAAAGTCTGCTCAGAATCTAATCTTAAATCAGTCCATAAAACTTCCTACCTTTTTCAGGCACCATACCAAAAAATTGGAATACATGTTACACAAATTGGATGTGCACAGACCGCTGAGATTTTACCTGGACAGGACAAAAGAATACTGGAAATCGGATCAACTTTTTGTTTCGTATGCGGATAGTAAGAAAGGACTTGCAGTATCAAAAATCACATTATCCAAATGGCTTTCGGACTGCATAAACTTTGTTTATTCATCTTCCAATCAGTCTATTCCGCTAAAGCTAAAGCTCATTCTACTAGAACTGTTTCTACTTCCCTAGCCCATGCTGCTCGTTTACCGATAGATACCATTTGTGCAGCGGCTACCTGGGCTAAACCTCATACCTTTATCACTCATTACAAAGTGGACAGGGCCTCCAGGGACAGGGCTTCCTTTGGTTCCACTGTTCTCAAGAATGTTCTCCCATGAGCCACCCGGGGTTTAGGGTGCTAGGGACGCTACCCGTGTGTAAGAACAAATGGCGAGATCGAACAACTTCACATAAAGAAGTTATGTTCTTACCATAGCGTTCCATGTGAGTTGTTCATCTCGCCTTTGTTCTTACATTCCCGCTCTCCTTCCCCCTCTGTGCTCTGGAAGAACAGGTATGACTGGTGGCTGGTTGTCTCTCTCATGGTCCCCTTAGACTGACTGTCTCTAGGTAATATACGTGTATATGTGTATGAATACGTATGCATGTGTAAGAGAATATGTCTTCTGTTGTCTGGTTTTCATAGCAAACTAGATCTGAGGGTTAGCAGGAGAGGATCATGGGATAGGGACTGTGCCTCGAGCTTCTCTTAGACACAGAGCTTGGAATGTGGCCGACTTGGAGCCGAGGGATTGGCTCTGAACCCGTGTGTAAGAACAAAGGTGAGATGAAAAACTCACATGGAATGTTATGGTAAGAACATAACTTCTTTTTTCCCCGCCTTTATTGAACTAGAATAGTCCAGTCTTCAGGTATTGCTGATTTCTGGGCTGTGTCATAGTTCCTGTGTTGCCCACATCTTTATTTGGATAGGAGGAAGCTTCTTTGCTCACCAGTGAGAGTGGGGAGCTCTGAGCAGCTTATCTGTCCCTTGAGGAGTGGTTTCAGCCCAGTAACTTTTAGCTTATTGGCCGTTTTGGGCCATTTCCTATCTCTTTCTAACTCCCTGCTTTAAAGACTGCTTTAGCGTGGTTTTGCGCATAGTGCAGCGCCGCTTAATCGGGTTTAAACCATTCCCAGCTCCACTAAGTCTACTCTTCACTTTTTCCCTTAGAACTGCTCTCTCTCTCTCATACTAAACACCCTATTCTCAATGTAAGGTCCAGCACTTGCCCATAAAAGCAATTTTACAAGTCAGCACTTGTAAACTTAAAGCACTACACCCTCATATACTCCCTTCAAGTACCTGGTCCCCTATTGATCCCTTTTGAATCAGAAATAAAGGAATTCCCTATACTATTCTAGCATGTCCAGAGGTCAGTTGATAGTTTCCTCTCCAGTCCAGCTGGTGAATCTGGGAATCTTGAGGCAATGTTACAACTGCCTCATGTACACAGACAACCCTCTCCTCCTCCCAACAAGTTCAAATATATGTAAGAGATGCAACCATATAGCCAAACTGGAGGCAGAGCTCTCT
Organism: Protopterus annectens; assembly: GCF_019279795.1. Classification (NCBI taxonomy): domain Eukaryota; kingdom Metazoa; phylum Chordata; order Ceratodontiformes; family Protopteridae; genus Protopterus; species Protopterus annectens. The sequence goes on along the minus strand of NC_056747.1, from coordinate 383,057,553 downwards.
CAACCAAGAACTGGGACAACCAGTCAGGAGGAGAAGGTAACCTCACATACCACAAATCCAGTCTCACATAGTCCTACCACAACAGCAAACCAAACACATAAACACACAAAAACATACTCGGAGACTCTAAAAAAAAAAATCTGCCTAAGCAACAGAGACCTCCAAAGCAGACATCCAAGCAAGCACCACCCCAAAACAAAACATGTGAAACACATAGTTCACAAAGTCAGTGTGCCAAACAGTCACAGCCCCTAAGGCTAAATAACACACCTAATACACTTGTAATAGGTGACTCTATAGTCAGACACACTGACGTCCCGCTCACCAGGCTGAACAAGGAGAAGGTCACAGTGAGCTGCCTGTCGGGCGCTAGGATCCGCCACATAAAACAAGCAACTCCGGTCTCTCCAAAGCAAGTACAAATATGACTCTGTTGTTGTCCATGCTGGTGTGAACGACCTGAGATGTACCTCCCTGGACTACATGAAGAGAGACATAGAGGAGCTCTCCGATCATGTAGCCCAGGCCGGTATGACCCTGACCTTGAGCAGCATCCTACCCTCACCTAAAATGATGATACAGTATAAAGACAAAATGATCAATTTTAATAATTGGCTAAAATTTTGGTGTCATTCAAAGGAGAACCAGTGCCTGTCAGCCTGGGAGGACCTGCACGACAAGCCACGTTGCTTCGCTAGGGATGGCTTGTACCTGTCACCCCTGGGCTTTCGGACATTGGCAAAGGCTCTTGCCACCCCCATAGTGCCTTTTTTAGGCAAGGCTCAAAAGACAAACCCACCACCATAGAAAACACAATGAAAAAGAAACTAAGGGTAATACTGCTCAACGCCAGAAGTCTAAACCTCAAGATGCACGCACTCGAAACCCTCCTCAGTATGGAGAACATCAATATCTGTGCAGTAACAGAAACCTGGTTCAAGGCTCCAGAGAGCACCCCAGCATTACCAGGTTATACCTCATATCATGCTTTTCGGCCCTAAAACTCGGACCGAACCACAAAAGGAGGGGGAGTATCCATATTCATAAAAGATACCCACACTTCCAGGTTAGTGGAGTTGCATGAAGCATCTGAAACCATCCATGTGCAACTAACAGTGGGCAAAACTGCCTTTCAGTTTGTAGCATGCTACAGACCACCCTCTCAAAATCAGGAATCCCACTCGGCATTCCTGAGAACACTGGAGAATATGAAGATCTCTCCAAACACCATTATATTGGGTGACTTCAACTACCCAAACATAGACTGGGAACACTACTCAAACCCAAACACCTTAGCCCAAAGATTCCTGGAATTTATAAACTCTAATGCTATGGAACAACTAGTCACCACCCCCACAAGAGGTGAAAACATACTAGACCTGGTCATCACCAATATGGGGACTCTATGCTCCACACCAGAGGTATACCCCTCATTGGTAAGATCGGACCATAAGTTAATTTCACTGGATATCCACATCCCTACCTCACCCCCAGCCCAGAAAACCATAGTGAAGAACTTCTCAAAAGCAAACTTTACACTTCTCAAATCCGAGATATAATCCTTCAAGGCCCCCAGGCCAGTGGAAACTATGGCTGAAACTGCAGAATCCGTTATAAACGCATTCTGTGGACACCTCCAGGAATGCATGGATCATGCTATCCCAAACAAAACCAAGACCCAATCTTCCAAAGGCAGGCGTCCAGTCTGGTGGACCCCAGCCATAAATAAGCTGTACAACAAAAGGAGGAAGCTACTACATGACAGAACAAAATCCCTAAAAGGGAAGGCATCTCTGATCAGTACTAGTAAAAAGCTACTATCCTTCATAAAATCCCCCAAAGCCAACTTCGAGAGAAAAATTGCACAGGACACTAAAGATAATCACAAGGCTTTCTTTAGTTATGTCAGGAACCTGGGTGGCAACTCCCAGATATGCTCAGAGTTGATCCAAAATACACTGAACCCACAGACATTGCCAACATACTGGCAGAGACAGGTTCAGTGCAAACTTCTCCCCCCTGAAAGAGCAAATATCTATCCCAGCAGAGTGCTGCCTCCCGAACATCTCAGATGCTCAGGTGAAAGCAGCCCTCTCCAAAGCAAAAAACACAGTGTCAATGGGACCAGACGGTGTCCCTGGTTGTGTCCTGCATGAACTCCAAGAAGAGCTAAAACCTCACGTAAAGCTGCTGTTCAATCTCAGTCTTACCACAGGATATGTACCCAAAGAATGGTGTACAGCAACAGTGGTCCCACTACACAAGGGTGGTGCCTCTACGGATCCTGGAAACTATCCCCATAAGCTTGACTAGCCTGGTCTGCAAAGCTATAGAGAGGATCATCATGGAACTCCTAAACAAAGACATTGGGGATAACAGACATTGGATCCTACCCAATTCGGCTTTCTTAAGGGCAGATCATGCCTCTTGAACCTGGTAGACTTCTTTGAAACAGTCACAAAGGCCATTGATGAAGGGAAGGTAGTCCACACAGCCTACCTGGACCTTGCAAAAGCCTTCGACACAATACCCCACTCGGGCATCATAGATAAGCTCTTCAGCTTAAATATAAACCCCTATGTCATAAGATGGGTTGCAAACTGGCTCAAAGACAGATCCCACATGGTCAGAATTGCTGGTGCCATGTCAGACTCAAAACCAGTTACAAGTGGCGTCCCACAAGGCTCAGTCCTAGGACTTCTCTTGTTCGGTATATACTTTTCTGAGGTACAGGCTAACACGGGAGGACTGTGGCTGACAAAGTTCGCAGATGACTGCAAACTGGGTGCCATAATAGACTCCCCAGCTGACATAAGCATCCTCCAAAAGGGTCTCACAGAGACGGATAACTGGTGCCAGCGCCATGGCCTAAAGCTAAATGCCAAAAAGTGTATAGTCATACCCTTTGGCAAAAACAAAGTGCCCACAAATTACCACATAGGAGGTAATCCATTAAGCACGGAAGAAGTAATTAGGGACCAGGGGACCCAAGTTGATAGTAATCTCTCCTTTGATAACCACATTGCCAAAGTGGTTAGAAAGACCTTCTACATAGCCCACCTTATCATGAAAGGATTCAAATCCAGATCAAAGGAGGTCATCGTGCCCCTCTATTCATCCCTCATCAGGCCCATAATAGAATAAAATGCCCCATTTGGGATGTACCTTACCCGGCACCTGCAGCAACTGCAAAGACCCCAAAAGTACCTCACAAAGAGGATCAAGGGACTCAAACAGATGCCATATGCTGCTCGGCTAAAGAAACTCCAGCTCTACTCAGTTGCATACCGCCTACTTAGAGGCGATCTATGCCTGACATATAAAGCTATGTCCAACCCGGAATTAATGGACATGCTCTACCTCAGAAAATCCAAATCCCTTAGAGCTACGCGATCGAGGGGCTTGAACCTCAGCACAGAAATAAACAGGACATGCTGGAGGGACAGATTCATAACCCAGAGGCTCCCTTCGCTCTGGAATAAAATCCCGGTCCATGTTAGGCAGAGCCTCTCACTGACTCTCTTCAAGAGGAATCTTGATGAGTGGATGGGAGATCGTAGGTTTACCCCGAGGATTACTTCTGTGTGTCTACTAGACAGAGGCACAGTAAACTCAATTCAAGGGTGGCGAAAGCCAAACACACACTGGCTAGGCTTACAAATGCCCTAGGGCAGATAGCCTAGTATGAACCTATGAACCTATTAGTATGACAGACATACCTCACCCATCAACATTCTGCAGGGGACCAACTATAGTGATAGGGCATTTGAGGCAATACACATTTGATATGTTATGAAAGCTGTGCATTCTTTTTCTTTGCGGTATGACAATTCATCAGCCAGCACTGACTGTGTTTCAAACTTTATTTAATTGACATTTGATTAGTGGAAAAGTCTGACTGAGTCCTGTGGTACACATTTTCAGTGTATGCCCAGGGAGAAAAACTCCAGATACATATGGTTAATGGAATGAAAAACTCGACAGAACTAATAAAGTCAACATTCAAGCACAGAATTTGAAAAACACATTAGTTTGTCATAATAAAAACTCAAACAGACATTAAAGTCATAATGTTCAAACATAAATTATATGGAAAGCCTGATAAGAGGAAGATGCATCATTATTTACATAATAGATGATTATTGTAATGATTATGTATATCCTAGAGGTCATGAAATATGGTAACACATTATACTGGTGAAGGCGTAAGATAATACGAGTAGAGAATGGTAGGGTGTGATAGAGGAGATGATAGGAATATATGTGAAAAAGCTATGAATGTAACCTCAGGGGAGTATCTGTTGAGGAAGGTAGGGTAGGGTAAGTTAGTAGTCGTGACAGAGAGAGTAGTGGTACAAAAGGTATGAGTATGTGCATGTGACTTGTGTGTCCATATAACGTGTGTGCATGACTTTTAAAGATGCAGCTGTTTAATGTATATGACATGTTCATATGCTGAATGATGGTATAAGTATATATCCACACATTTCTCAGGTGGAATAATGATGTATTTGTATTTTAAATCAGAACCTGAACAAAATTCATGATGTTATGTAGTCCAATCTCGCCTACATTCTTACCCGTGGGTTTGGAGACGAATATCGGCTCCGACTCAGCCAAACTTTGCTAGCTCGAAGTCTTCTATTGGCTGGGCTAAGAAGGTATCCCATGCTGCACTGCTTCATATCCCCAGATCTCGTTTGCTGCTCGTGTAGCTCGGACGTGGTCTCGCTCTTGGCTGTGGCTAAGTACCTTTTTTCTTCTTCTTGAGAGAATTTGTTACAAACAAAAGCTATTTTAATAGCTATTTCTATTTGGTGTTTTTTAGGTATAATCTGTAGTGTGATTGTTTTTTGTGGTATCCCGTCCTCTAACTTGTCCCTGTGTTTTTTGCTATCTAAAACCGTTTGAATTAGAGGTTTTAGTGTCAGTCTTCCTTGTTCTGTATGCGAGTTTGGTCTAAAACCGTTTTAGTTAGAGGTTTTTAGCCCTAGTCATCTTAGTGTGCGTCTCTTCTGAGGATTGTCTGTGGAAAAATTTGTTCCCGCGCTTAGTGTGGTGTTTTTGTGTGACTGTAGTTGTTTTTCCAGTCAGGCAGTGAACTTGCTCGTTGTATTGGTATTGTGATTAATTTTCAAGATGTCCAAAGATTCCAAGGAGCAGAAACCTTCGGGTTTTAAAAAGTGTTCTGTGTGGTTACAAGATGTCCATCACCGATGGACATTCAGTATGCGTTTGTCTGGGAGCAATCCACCTGCAGGAGTCCTGCAGCTTCTGCCATGCTTTTAGTCCCAGCGTGCTCCAAGAAAGAAAGAATAAGTTAATTCTGAAGGGACTCTTGAAACCCTCGTTCGAAGAGGCCATGGATTCTGCTTCCAGTTCAAAATCAAAATCCACAAAATCAAAAAAGAGATCTCCGGCTCCTTCAGTCTCCTCGAAGCCAGCGGAGAAAGTAATGAAAGTAGCTTCGATCTCCTTGGCTCCATTGTCCTCGGGGCCGCAGGAAGTGTCGGTGTTGATGGAACCGGCGTCTGCTCCAATTATATTGGAACCTCTTCGAAGCCGATCACCCAGTACTAGACCAGTGTCACCTGAGAGGAGATCCCGATCTCCCTCCCTGTCCTCTAAATCCTCCAGGACACTTTCAGATGTGGATATTGATAGGGTGGTGCAGAGGCTCCTTCAGTCACCGGTTTTGGCTAAATTGTTCTCGGCTCCGTCCCAGTCGGCTCCGGAGCCCGTCCCGATACCGTCTTAGATTATTCCTCCTCCGAGCGCATCTCTGTCTTCGGAGCCGGAATGCTCCGATCCATGTGATGTTCCTAGGTCGGTTCCGATGGCCCCTCGGGGCTTATCGGTGCCGACATCAGCTCTGACCCCATCGGCACTGTCCTTGGGGATTGGGACTTGGGATTCTTCAGTCGGGCCCGAGGGGGGACACCTTTCGGTTCCTAGTCTCCCACTTGGTGCCTCGGCTCAGGGAACCCGGACTCCTGTCATGGTCTCGGAGGCTGGCCGGTCCTCAGACTTGGGGGGGGGCAGCCTTTGAGGCCATGCGGAGTGCACTGGCCAGATCTTCAGCCACATCATGCGGGTCTGTCATTCTGTCCCCTACCACTCTGGTGAGAGCATCTGATCACTACCTATCTGTAGACAGCGGAGCCCCAAGGCCTAGGGATACCCCTCAAGTGGTCCCCAAGTTTGAGGGCCCCTCAGAGTTTTTGCCTGAGGAGCCCCCTAGGAAAAAAAACATGCAAGAGGAAGCACATAGACTCCCAGGATGAGTGTCTCACCTCAGATACTGATCTCGAGGAATTGGAGGGGTCCCCCAAGTCATCCTCTGACGAGGTTTCTTTCTCCGACATCCTGGAGATATTGAAACAGAGGTGACTGGCCGTCCAAAGCCCCCTCCGAGGAGGAGTCTGTCTTCCTGAAGGCCTTTGGTGCTCAGCTCTCTGCCTCTTGGGTGTCCCCACCCTTCGAGCTCCTGGATTTAATTTGTCAGAGGGTGTGGGAGGACCCTGATTCTGTGGAACCTGTACCCAGGAGACCCGATAAATTTCTGTCTGCTCCCCCGGGTAAGGAGTTTTTGTCCAAAGGAGTCCCTGTGGATGCCATGGTGGTGGCGGCCACTCAGAAGGAATTAGCCGAGACTTCTTCCTCCATCCATCCTCCTAACAAGGAGTCTAGGACCATGGACCGGTACGGGAAGCGTAACCTCTCGTCAGCAACCTTTACCTTACAGTCGCTGAACTACAGGTCTCATTTTACTCGGCTCCAGAGAGATGATCTCAAGGAGTTAGGAGATACTCTCGCGGGTAATGTTCCTGAGGCGGTGGCCCAGACAGTTAACGCCCAGGTGTCTACCCGCATTTCCATCATTAACTCCTCCATGCGGCTCATTTCATATGCAGCTGAGGGAGTGAGTAGGGCAGCAAGCTCAGGAGTCGCCCTTAGGAGGCAAGCCTGGATGCACCTTTGTCATTTTGTGGAGGCCTTCAAGTCTTCTTTCACTGATGCCCCCTTTGATGTTTCTTCTTTGTTCGGAACCAAGGTGAAAGACACCCTCACCAGGTGCGAACAAGAGGGAAAGACTCTGTCTGCTGTAGGGGTCCATTTTTCCCTTCCCTCTAGACCTTACCCCAAGGCCCAGAGGGGTGGGAAGATGTGGTTCAAAAAATCACAGAGGTTTTTTTCCCGGTGCACAAGGTGAGCCCCCTCCAGAGGCAGAGGTGGGGTTATACAGGGCGATGCCACCCCAGAGGCAGAGGGGGCCCCCACAATTCGGGAGACTGCGATTCCTTTCGCGGCTCTCCCTACCGTTGTTCCTGATGGGATGCCCGACTGTGCGTTTCCGGAGTCAGTCCGGGGTCGAATATCTTTATACCCCGAAGCCTGGCAAAGCATCACCCAGGACCGATGGATATTACGAATAATTTCCGGAGGTTATGTCATCCCCTTTTCGTCAGATCCCCCGTCCAGTCAGAAAAATCCCGGACGTTCCACCCAGTCAAAGGAATCACGCAGCTTCAGAGTTTTCAAAGCTGCTAGAAAAAGAAGTCATCCAGCATGTCCCCCTCAGACCAGATCGGATTAGGGACTTACTCAAGATTCTTTTTGGTGCCGGAAAGAACAGGGGACCTGAGACCCATATTAGATCTCAGCCAACTGAGCAACTATGTGCAAAAGTCCAAGTTGCGTATGGTCACACTACAGTCAATTCTCCCATTGTTGGGAAAAGAAGTATGGATGTGCTCCATCGACCTCAAGGATGCTTACTACCATATCAAAATGGACAGGGCATCCAGGAGTCACCTACTCTTCTGGCTGGGAGCCAGTCATTTTCAGTTTCGAGCCCTGCCCTTTGATCTCGCTACAGCCCCCCAGGGTGTTCACCAAGTGTATGGCGGTGGTGACAGCTCACTTGAGACGTCTAGGATTCCAAGTGTTTCCGTATCTGGACAACTGGCTCCTCACCGCCCCCACCAGGCATCTACTAATCCAAACCAGGGATGCTACCATCACTCTCTGTTAACAGTTGGGCATAACACTGAACTGGGAAAAATCTGCCTTGTTGCCCTCACAGCATGTCATTTTTATAGGTGCAGAGCTAGACACCGTTCAAATGCGAGTCTTTCTGCCGCAGGAAAGAATCAGAGTCTTACAGCAACAGGTGCACGCCCTGCTACTCCTGAGGAAAGCGAAGGCAAGATGGGTTGTCCAACTCCTGGGGACTATGGCAGCAACAATTATGTTAGTCCCTCTAGCGAGATTGCACACGAGTTTCCTTCAATTGGCTCCTCTTTGCTCAATGGTTTCTCCAGAGACTTCCACTTTCCCACCCTATTTTGCTCACGGACAGATGCAAACAGGATCTCAGTTGGTGGCTGTGCACCAACAATCTGGACAGGGGAAAACCCTTTGTTCCACCACCCCCAGTTGCCACAGTGACAATGGACGCCTCCCAGATGGGATGGGGGGGCATTATCTCGGCAGGACAGTCCAAGGCACGTGGCAAGATCATGAGATACATCTGCATATCAATGTCCTAGAGATGAGAGTGGTGCTACTTGCATTGCAGGCACTTCAGAGCTTTCTACCTCTCGGGACTATTGCAATACACTCTGACAATATGTCAGTGGTGTGGTATCTGAACAAGCAGGGAGGAACCAGATCATACCCCCTGTGCAGAGAGGCCATGTGAGTGTGGCAGTGGACAGTATCTTCCCAACGGTTTCTGGTAGCAACGCACATTCCGGGGAAGTCCAACGTGATAGCAGACAGGCTAAGCAGAGCTATTCTGATGCCTTACGAGTGGTCCCTGAATCGTCTAGTTGCAGAACGAATCTTCAGCAGATGGGGTCAGCCTTGCTGTGACCTTTTTGCCAGCCCCCTCAATGCCAAATGCAGCAGCTACTTCATGCTGATCCCCCCACAGGGGGAGTCACCCAGGGACGCTCTACTCCACGATTGGCCCTCCGGTCTGCTTTATGCTTTCCCTTGCTATCAAAAGTGATTCAGAAAGCACAATTCTTGGGAAGCAGAATGATTCTAATTGCTCCACACTGGCCTCGTCAAGTCTGGTTCCCCTTTCTCCATCCCTACATTGTGGATACACCTTGGACTCTGGACCCACAACCACACTTACTGACACACGTCAGGACAGTTCCACCCCTCTCTGCGGACCCTCCGGTTGACAGCCTGGCTACTCCACTTCCGTCGTTAGGCTTCATCACTTTTCACCTGAGGTAGGTCATATTTTATCTTCCTCTCATAAGCCCTCTTCTAGGAAGATTTATTCCAGCAAATGGAGGAGGTTTTCTATTTGGGCTCATACCCAATGAATTGACCCTTACACAGCTCCAGTTGCTTCCATCTTGGAGCTTTTCTCTATGCTTTTCCAGCAGGGCTCAGCGTCCGCTACCATTAAAGTTCAATTGGCAGCAATTTCTAATTTTCAAGTTGCTAATGAGCCTAGTCTGATGGCTGACAGACTCTGTAAGGCTTTCCTTAAGGGCACTCTGTTACTCCGTCCTCCTGTCTCAGAACCGATCATGCCCTGGGATCTAAATTTTGTTCTGCAAGCCCTTACTTCACCACCCTTTGAGCCTGCAGCTACCTGTGACTTAAAATTCTTGATCTGGAAAACTGCCTTTTTAATAGCCATCACATCAGCCAGACGCGTTTCAGAAATTCAAGCTCTTTCCATCAAACCTCCATACTTGATCTTTCATAAGGACAGGGTTTCTCTCAGACCAAACCCTTCTTTTCTTCCTAAAGTGGCGTCCATATCTAATCTTAATCTATTGAGTTGCCAGTGTTTTTTCCCCATTTTTCAAACAAGGCAGAATTTAAATTTCATCAATCGGATGTACATAGACAGTTACGTTTCTATCTGCACAGAACCAAATATTTCCGAAAATCTGATCAACTGTTTGTCTCCTTTTCAGAAAACAGAATTGGGTCCCCTGTCTCCAAAATCACCCTATCCAGATGGATATCAAGTTGCATCTCTTTCACTTATTCCTCAGGGGGTAAAGACCTACCGTTTCCAGTCAAGGCTCACTCTATTCGGGCTGTATCTACATCTACAGCCTATCAGGCAGATTGTCTATGGATGATATTTGTGCTGCAGCTACCTGGGCATCTCCTCACACCTTTGTTACTCATTACAAGCTGGATGTGGTATCTAGGGGCAAGTCTTTCTTTGGTTCCACAGTACTCAGGAGTATCTTCCTCTGAGCCTCCCAGGATGTAGGTGCTGGGGACGCTGTCCCACGGGTAAGAATGTAGGCGAGATTTGACTACATTACATCAAGAAGTTATGTACTCACCATAACGTTCGATGTATGTAGTCCATCTCGCCTCACATTCTTACTTTACCCTCCCACCTTCCCCCTTCCTGGAGGATGTGGAGGTTAGGTCTGGTTTTTAGAGCTCCCTTCACCTTTAGTGTATTCCTCTTTACTTGGATGTTGTTATGCATGGGGTATGAGTGTGGTGTTCGCAGCAAACTAGATCTGGGGATATGGAGCAGTGCAGCATGGGATACCTTCTTAGCCCAGCCAATAGAAGACTTTGAGCTAGAAAAGTTTGTCCGAGTCGGAGCCGATATTCGACTCCAAACCCAGGGGTAAGAATGCGAGGCGAGATGGACTACATACATCGAACGTTATGGTGAGTACATAACTTCTTGTTTTCTCTTCCATAAGACCTAGTATGAGAGTACTATTTATTTCATTTAAGTTAATATGTATCAGAAGTCATCAGCACAAATAAGACACCTGTGGGGGGGGGGGGGGGGGGTCATGGCTACATGTGAGATAACTGCCAACCCATTACATTTTGTTAAACCTGTTCTTCCATTGTCGCTCTCAAAAATCAAGCACACTCATTTACATCGGAGTCCCACTGTCTGCAGCTGCCTTTCAGATGGAATCTCTGAAATTTCCTTACAATGCCTCTCCTTACCTATTGAAAACACTCAGTCATTGTTATTCAACTACCCTCACATGTTATGATTTCTGAAGTCATTAAGAGACATTTGTATGTTGTTTCCTGCTAAAATAAGGAGATATCAACCCTGCACTTCAGAAGAAATGTTGGTGTTCTCTTGTAATCTTATTTACATCAGATACCTTCACAGGCATTAATTTCCATTTGAATCCTGAGAGCTGATGTTTGTTCCTTAATATTTGTCACCTCCACAGAGTACGTACTTTCTGTACTTCAGCTGTGCCTTTGGATATGCACAGGCTTACTCCAAGGCATCTTTCTCACATCTTGATAATAGTGCATTTATGAAAAATGAGTCATGGCCAGTACACTGTATGTAATCATTTGGTTTCTGTCCACCGAACAGATTAATTTGGTTTCTGATCACCCAACATATTCATTTTATTTATTTTACCTTTTTTTTTTTTTAAACCAGGGCTTGTTTTCAACTTCATCCAAAGTGGTCACAATAGATTGATTTCTATACGGCATAGTCAGTCAAAGTAAAAATGTAGACCATTTGTTGAAAAGGCATACTTGTATGTGTTAGTAGTACTCTAGTATACGTAGTGAGTGCAATACTATAAACTGACATTTGCATATATACAAGATGTACAAGTCACTGGGGAAAAAGAAATTGGGTGTAAAGAAGAGGGTGGGGAAGGGATTATGAGAGAGGAGGGGCAAATGATGCAGGGAGAGAGAATTTAATACATAAACACGAGAAAGAAAACAGTTTCATTACATTTGACAATGAAGTCCCTTTGAATGCAACAAAGTATTCAGTAGCTTACTAGCTGACAAGGTGTTGGTGTGTGTGTACATACACATATATTATGTGAGCTCCATATCTATGTTTCCATATAAATCTTCGTTCTGCACATTTATGTTTGGGAAGTCTGTTTATTTAAAATTAATATATATATATATATATATATATATATATATATGTGTGTATTGTTTTTTTTTACCGAGAGTGCCCGACTGAGCTGGTGGCCCATTTTCAGAGGAGACCTGGGAAGAAAAGGTCTATGTTATGCAAAGAACACACAATAAAAATATGGAAAGTATGAATATAAATAAGTTTAAAAATACAATAAATAATACAACAGTTTATACAAAGGTTAGGGATAAGGTACTTGGTTAAAACAGCACAAGACATGGAATGTGTTTAGAGAGAGTTCAACGAAAAATTCCTGTGACTTGTAGATTTATGTATATATATATATATATATTGTCATTCCACACAAGTGTCCCTACCTTTGGCTTACACGTTTGCTCTGACATAGTACAAATCCATAATGATTTTCAAATAAGGTGTTGCAGTCTTATGAACAAATGACATTTATTGCACTTGACAGCTCTGCTTCATAAAAGGGATGGCAATTCATGTAATCTTATTTTGTAAGCTTACTAAATTAGTAGTACTCCTATTCTGAACAGCTTCTGATTTGGAAGCTTTCTACAAGAGTCTGTTGCAGAGTGAATGATAGATATTCTTGCAAGTGTGCAACTAAGACAAGCAATATAAAGCAATCATAACAGAAATTAGTAGGTCACATAAGAGGCTTGGGTGGGGGTTGTTGAGAAGAAACCAAACCATTTCATTTTTCAACTTGGCATTACATAAAATGGTTCAGGTTATGCTACAACAGAATTGCTATGCAAAAATAACTATATGAACAGCCAGAAAGCAATCCAAATTAAATATATTACTGTGCACATTTTAAGAAATTGATATTGGCCAAAACTGTGGAATGATATTTGTGCATGTTTTTTTTTAACCCCAAAAGCCTGAGAAAGTGCTAGTCAAAAGTAAGGAGTGAGGAAAAGTATGAAGGAAGAGGTTTAGTGGAACCACAAGGCTGTGATTTGTTTGACTATTGTCATGCAAATTTGAACCTAGCAAAGTTGGAAATATGAGATTCTGGCTCATTGAAGGAGGGCAGATGGGCGGAGAAACTTGGAGAAACCTTGTCAGGAACTGCAACTAACAAAACTTCTCTTTGTTAACATTCTTTTTTATCTCAGTAATTTGTTAACACTTTTGCAAGATTTTTTCAGAGAATGTGTACTATATTACTAGCCACAACATTTGTAAAACTCCGTGCAAACCAGTCAGCGACACATGATCTGCAGACTCTTAAACTTGGCAGTTTTTTTCAGGTTTTCCATGTTAAGTGAATGGAAGTCTTATCTGACAACAAATGGTGGGGCTACTTTTTCTCACAATCAGGGCTGTCATACTGCATTTTGAGACAGATCTCTCATCAGGATGTCTGCCCCCATGAGGGCAAACTAGGATAAAAAAATAAAATAAAATTAGGAATGAATACTTATTTTGTGGCACACAGCTTTGAGAGGTGCAGAAATTCATGACTAGATAAAAAAAATATATGTTTTTTCAACATTTGCCCATACTGGTCCTTTAAGAATCCTACAACAGTGAAGAGAAGGGCATCTGTCGTTATGGTAAGATTTTACTCAACTATACTTTGCCACAGCTCAAGAAAGGAAGATCCATAGTCTAAATACAAGCTATTAAAGCACTGCATGTCTGGCTGTTCAGCCTGGCTTTCAGAGTACAGATAAGTGCCCTGTAGAGGAAATGGGAAGTATCTACTGTTGCTTTGTTTGCTTATGAGTAGTGACTTAAGGATGCCAGTTAGTGCTAGTTTTCTTTTGCAAATCAAGCTCTTATTACTGTTGTAGGTGATGTGCTAATGTGATTATAGAAAAAAATGTTCAAAATGTTGATGGTCAAAAACATTTCAGGCATTCACAATACCAAACACCCAAAATACTGAACCTACAAAAAATTGCAAAAAAAAAAAAAAAAAGCTTTCTTGTGCAAACTCTAAACCAAAACCATTCCATAACATTCAGAACTAATTTTTCTGAATATTGGAAAATGTACAGAAAGTATTTTATTGGTAAGGATTGGGACCAGGGTTAGGGTTAGTAAGCATTACTAAAGTGGTGTTAGGGGAAACCTTAACCTGACCATAATCATCCAACTCACCTTAGTTATTTTCTTTTTACTTAGAGCCATTGGCAAAGAAAGTAAGGGATTCTCAAATTCAGGGATAACTTGTATTGGCAGTGAGGAAAGGCCGACTATTTGCAAATGTAAGGAATTTGTAAAAGTCTCTATTTGGGGTGTAAAATACCTACACAGACACTTCTCAACAAAAAGCATCTGGATTTTATTGCACACTTGAGTAATACAGATGTCCTTCCATTGTTCTTTTGTAAATTGCCTTTCAAGTCTCTTGCCAGTATTTTCTAACCTGTTCACACCTGTGAACCTATGATTGATTCATATAGTTGTTATACAGTGTTTTATTTGCCTTACAAATTATTCCTTTTTAACATCAGCTTCCTTTCTAGACCCAAGTAGAAATTCTACCAGAGCTGGTCTTTCACTTATCACTCCCCTATCCTCTTCTGTTTGCTTGTACTCAATCCTTGGTGGGGAAGGCAGTTGCTAACCTGCAGTCCAAACTTCTGTTTGGCCCCATCTCACTCTGTTACCTTTCCATCTCTTGTTATTTAGTCCCAATACTGAAGTTCCTTTGCCAGTTTTTCTATAGTAAATTCCAGCCCCATCTTGCCTTTTTTTTTTTATGCCTTTGCTTGCCATCCCTGTTGGCAACATTTCCTTTATCCATTCCACTGTTGTCTTAGTTCTTAGAATATTTTGTGACTATAATATTTTGTATGGTGGTGGTTCTCAAGGACCAATGTCCAAAATCCTCTTGTACTTATTTCCTTATCCTTATTTCTCAAATTCTTCTCATTCTGTCATTATCCTCACCACTTTGATTTATAACCTTTTGTTTGTGTTGCATATACAAACCTTAAAAGGCATAGGTCTAAAGTACCCTTTCAAATCAGGCAATCCTAATCCACCATGATGTTCTTCGTGTTTCACTGTTGCAGTCATCACACTTTGGTTTTCTGCCTACAGGGTAGCCCAAATTCAGCCCAAATATCAGAGACTTAGTATTTTTGCATCAGTTGCTGTCACTCCAGGACTGACGTCAGGTCGTCAGAGGTATAAAAGCAGGCAGCCAATGCCATTACATCAGTCTTTCTTGCCAAAGAGCCAGAAGCAGTTCAGCCACTACCTGAGTTTTCGTTTCCGAATTGAATCATCCGGAAGTCTTCTAAAGCCAAGTACCTCCATTGGGGATCCTTTTTTCTTGCTCTAACCAATGTCAGAAAAAGTTAATTGTCTCTCACCTGGAAAAGCAAATACCACACTGAGATTTCCATTCTTACTGCGTCACCTGTTTAGGCACAGACCACGACGTACCTCACTGTCGGTTTTTGTGCTTTGTTCAATGCCCAAACTATTCATCATCGGGCCCTTATTGTCCACTCTCTGTATTCCGAAATGGCTTTGGTAAACCATCTGACTACCGATCTTCTGAAAAAATGTAATGATAGACAGAGACCACACCGGTCCAAAACTGCTGACAACACTTCCGTTAAGCTAGTCGCCAGTTCACCGGTACTCTGTCAGCTGCTTTCGCAGCCCCTGATGCCCGCTTCAATGGATTCGCAGGCCTCTACCGAGACCTGTTCGGAGTCCGGTATGCAGCGAGACTCTTGTTTGAGTAGGAAACCTGCGGATGTCTCTACCTTGGATGGGTCTGGAGCCACTGTGCAGGCACCGGCTTCCGAGGAAGCCCTTCGCACTACCGATATTCGACACAAACCAGTGACTTCTTTTGTGTCTTCAGTTTTGTCTAAAACCACCGAGTTTCTAAGGCCAAGAGTATGAATTACACCTAAAAAAAATGACCCAAACTCAGGCACCTGCTTCCTTGCCACATCATCAAATGTTTAAAATGACAGAAGACCTGATTATGCTGATTAGGGGAAGCCAGCCTTCCCCTGCTGAGAGAGAGAGAGAGCGAAAGACCTGTCCCCCAGCAGCTTTAACAGACCAAGAGTCTGACTATTCTGAGGTTTCTGAATATGAAATGTTTTTATCTGCTTATGAGGATTCAGATGCAGAAGAATCCATTCCCTCTGCTTCCCCTCCAGAGGATTTTTCTTTTGGTGAAACCCTACATACTTTGAGAGCATTTCCACTGGGAATGCCAAGACTATCCTCAGTCTAAAAAGAGACTCAGAGAATTTCTAGATTTGCCACAATATAGACCTTTAGCAATTCCTCCAGTTCTGGATGTTGTGGATGATGTTTTTATGGAATCCAGTCTAACTCCTGATAACTTTACCCCCTTGCTCCAAAGAAACCAGACAGGTACTACGGAGTCCCTGACTCTTACAAATTTCTTTTCAAAAATCATACGGCTGACCCAGAGGTCATTTCCCAGGGGGCTAAAGGTATAAAAGCAACTACAGCTAAGAATCCCACCCCTTTGGACAGGGATTTCCGAGCTTTAGACAGATGAGGTAAAAAAAGTATACACTACAGCTAAGAATCCCACCCCTTTGGAAAGGGATTCCCGAGCTTTAGACAGATGAGGTAAAAAAAAGTATACACCTCTGCAACTCTCACCATTAGGGCATTGAATTGCCAGTTTCACATGCTGAAATACCAGCAACATATCATGCAACTTATTAGGAAAAAATTAGCTACCTTTGCAGACTGTGCAGAAAATAATTACAAGAGCTTATGCATTCTGCAAGCTAAGTCAGCAAGCATACTTTGCAATGTGGCTTTGGATGCCCTAGAAGCATCTTGCAGGGCAGCAGTCACTGGTTCTGTACTGAGAAGGCATGCTTGGCTTAAGGAGCAGACCTTGCCAGACCATGTCAAATCAAAATTACTAGATGCTCCTTTGAGCAAGGACAATCTGTTTGGCACCAAAGCAGAAGAGGTTCTAAAAAATATGGAAGAAAAAGCTAAATCTATGCAGACAAAGATTTCTTGCAAATGCAGCCTCCTAGATTCAGTAGGCATTGTCCCTCAAAACATTGGTCCTTTCTAGCCCCCTCAAGGCCATCTCAAACTAGACCCAGGGGAAACAGACCCCCCCCCAGACTACAGTCTCAGGGTATGCAGAGATCTAATCAATGGAGTGCCTCCACTTCAAAAGCAGGGAGTGCTAAGCCATCCCCTTATGGAAAGAATTCACAATGACTTCTCAACTCCACTCCTCACCTCTGCCCAACTGCTTGTGCCCCTAGGAGGAAAACTTGCCCATCATGCAAAAAAACAACCTCCATCACCAAAGATCGATGAGTCCTCAACATTGTATCCCAGGGGTACACATTTTACTTCCACTCACTGCCAACCCTAAAAGGGTTTCCAGACCTTCCTCCAAACCAGTGGGCAGAGGCACAAAACCAAGTTCAATCCCTGCTCTCCATAAGGGCAATTCAACCTGTTCCTGCAGAACAGATAGGTCAAGGGTTCTATTCCAGACTTTTCCTGGTACCCAGAAAAGAGGGCACTTGTCCCCCAATCCTTGATCTTCCTATTCTAAACACCTTCCTGGTGGTACCAAAATTCAAAATGCTCACCCTTCAGCAGCTTCTTCCTATGCTGTCCAAAGATGCCTGGTTAGCCACCCTAGCCCTAAAAGAAGCCCATCTCCACATCCCTATCAGGGACTCGTGCAGGAAATACCAACATTTCAGGGCAGGATCTATGTATTATTAGATGTTCTTTGATTTTCACTGTTGCAGTCATCACACATGGGTTATCTGCCTGCAGGTAGCCCTCAGTCGGTCTGAATACCAGAGTCATGGGATTTCTGCGTCGGATGCTGTCACCTCTTCCATAACATCAGGGGTATAAAACTTGCAGCCGACGCCATTACATCAGCTTTTCTTGCCGAGTGGGAGCCCGAAGCAGAAGGAGTTCACAAGTGCCGGTTGGTCGCTACCTGAAATTTTCATTTTTTGAGTTTCAAACCTGAAGTCTTCTAAAGCTAGTACCCAAGCTAAGTACCCCATTGGGGGTCCTTTTTTTCTTGCTCTAACCAATGTCAGAAAAAGTTAACAATTGTCTTGCCTGTGGAAAGCAAATACCTCACAGATATTTTCATTCTTACTGCGTCACCTGTTTAGGCCCAGACCACGACGTTCCTCGCTGTCGCTTTTTGCCTTGTTCAATGCTCAAACTATCGTTGTTGGGCTATCTTTGTAGCTAAATTCTTTCGCTCTCGTTCTCCGTATTCTAAAATGGCTTCGTTAATCCGTCCACCTGCCAATGATCTGAAAAAAAACGTAAGGATAAAGACAGAGGCAGACCACATAGGTCCAAACCTGTCGATGACGCTTCCGTTAAGCTAGTCCACCTGTACTCAGTGAGGCACTTTCATAGCCCCTGATACCCGCTTCTGCTGATGCAGGCCTCTCAGAGACTATGTTGGATGGGTCCAGAGCCGCTGTGCAGACACCAGCTTCTGAGGGTGTATTCAGACCTTCCGATGTTCATATTAAACCAATTACTTCATTTTTGACCAAAACTACCACATTTCTCAGGCCCAGAGTTCGCACTATACCTAGAAAACCAGCAACCAAAGCACATTCTCAAGCTCCCATGACTCAGAAACAAATGTTAAAAAGCAAGTACTTTCTCTTCTCAGTGTCAGGGCTATTCAACCTGTTCCAACAGAGCAAAAGGGACAAGGTTTCTACTCCAGACTGTTTCTGGTGCCCTATCCTGGATCTGTCAATTCTCAACACCTTCCTGGTGGTACAAAAATTCAAAATGCTTAAACAGCTACTGCCTATGCTAGCCAAGGACTCCTGGCTGGTCACCTTAGACTTAAGCGCCTTTTTTTTTTTTTTTTTTTATCTGCACATCCCCATAGGGGAATCTTACAGGAAGTATCTACATTTCAGGGCAGGCTGTATGCACTTTCAGTTCTCTGCACTTCCTTTGCCTTATCGACTGTGCCCAGTGTATTCACAAAGTGCCTGGCTCCAGCATTGCATACTGCAAGCAGAGAAACATTCAAATTTACCCATACTTGGATGATTGCCTGATTCAGGCGGACAATCAGGAATTGCTACTTCAGCACCTGACATTTGTAAAGAGACTCCTAACTTCTCTGGGGTATACCATCAATGAAAAGAAATCACATCTGGTACCCAGCCAAGAAATTGTATTCCTGGGAGCAAGCTTGAACACAACTTCCCAGATGGCATTCCTCACTCCAGTAAAGCAAGTTTGACAAATTACGTCAAACTACTGGCCACCCAAACCCAGCTATCTGCAAGAAAAATATTGCAAGCCCTAGTGTTCATGGCCTCATGCATTCTCCTATTTCCATATGCAAGACTGCATATGAGGAAACTTCAGTGGTACTTAAAAAGTCTCTGGTGTCAATATTCTCAGGACCTGGAAAGAGTGATTCCTATAATTTCGTGCCTAAGGGCAGATTTCCTTTGGTGGGCAGAGGCCTGCAACCATAACAAGGGACTCCCTTTCACTCTACCCCCTGCCACCCAAACCTTGACAACAGGCACATCAGACTATGCATGGGGGCTCACATGGCAGGCAAATGGAGCCCAGGACTAATGCATCTGCCTATCAATCAAAAAGAAATGTTAGCTATACAGAATGCACTGGCATCCTTCAAATACCTTATCCTTCCAGAACAACTCTTGATAAAGACAAGACAACACCACAGTCATGTGGTACATAAACAAGCAGGGGGGGGAACTCATTCCTACCCTCTCTGCAGGTTAGCCATGGCTCTGTGGAACACATCCTTGAACAACCAAGTGCACCTGCAAGCTCAATTCCTCCCAGGCAAACAAAAATTCACTGGCAGACTACAAGCAGAAATCTAATGGGCCCACACGAGTGGAAACTAAAACTCAGTTCATTCAAACTTCTAATCCACAGGTGGGGGACACCAGAGGTGGACCTCTTTGCTTCCCCCCAAAACCATCAATTGAGCAAAATTTGCACCAGAACTCCCCACAGCCAGGCATGGAAAGTGAATGTCCTATCCTTTACATGGGAAAACATCTCAATCTATGCCTTTCCCCCTCTGCCCCTCCTCTCGAAAGTACTACTCAAGATCAAACAGGACAGGCCAAGGACAATCCTTATTGCACCAAACTGGCCATGCCAGCACTGGTACCCACTTTTACGCAGTCTGACAACAGTGCCACCCTGGCACCTGCATTAGAGCCCCTCTCTGCTGTCCCAGCAGGAGGGCCAGATTTTGCATCCTCAGCTGTAAACCTTGAACTTAGCAGCTTGGCTTATTCCCTGAATACATCACCAGAAACCCTCGGTAAACAGGTGCTGGATGTCATCCTTGAGGCCAGGAGGCCTAATACTAGGAAATCCTATTCAGAAAAGTGTAAAAGATACTGTTCTTGGAGCCAGTCTCAAGGAAAGGAGACAGCTGTGCCCACCTTACCTCAAATCTTAGATTATCTAGCAGAGCTGCTCCACAAAGGCCTATCCTTCTCATCAGTTAAGATTCATGCCTCTGTCATCTCAGCTCATTACAATACTGAGCCACCCCTCTTCTCTCACCCTCTGGTCAAACAGTTCCTGAGAGGAGCTAACAATTTAAGACACCTGAGAAGAGCTCCCACTCCTGCCTGGGACCTTAACTTTGTACTAGAAAAGCTCACAGTTCACTCTTTTGAGCCTGCTGTTACAGCAGAGTTAAAATTACTCTTGGAAAACAGACTTACTTCTAGCCATCACTTCAGCAAGAAGAGTGTCTGAGTTACAGGCCGTTATGGCTGTGGAACCCTTCATTATCCTCCATGCGGACAGGGTTTCCCCTCAGCACTAACCCATTATTTATGCCCAAGGTGGTATCCAGTGTGGCTTAAACCAATCCATGCATTTACCAAACTTTTTTTCCTAATCCTCAGAATAAAGGGGAAAGGATCCTGCATTCCTTGGATGTGCACAGACATCTTAGGTTCTACTGTGACAGGACTAAACCTTTCAGAAATTCTGACCAGCTGCTAGACAGCTTTGCTACAGGGGCAGAGGGCAAGGCCATTTCAAAGCAAACCATCTCCAAATGGATAAGCACACTGCATCCATTTCTGCTGCAAACACCATTGAAAACCTACCCCACAGGGGATCAGAACCCATTCCACTAGGGCTACCCCATCCTCTACAGCATTTCTCAGGGGAGTCCCTACCAGGGACATCTGTAAGCTGCAACCTGGAGTTCAGTACACACTTCCACCAAGCATTACCACTTACCTATCTTTTCTAAATTCAGAGCTGGATTTGCTGCAGCAGTCTTATAAGCCCTGCTTGCCAGCCCCAATACTTCTTGACTGCCTCCACCCTTCCTCAGCTTTGGGAATCAACCCAAGTGTGATGACTGCAACAGTGAAACACGAAGAACATAATACAGTTGTGTACACTTACCATAAATGTAAATGTTCTAGTGTATTCACTGTTGTAGTCCTGTTTATCCTCCCTCCAGCCCCCTGACTGTTCTATGCTTTCTACCTGTCCTCTTTTATGGCCATATCTTATGCCAGTGGTATTTACTTTTTACTGGAGGTGTTCCACACCATGTAATTGCTATCTATTTTGGGGGATCCTGACATCTGGGGCAAGAAAAACTGATGTAATGGCATCTGCTGCATGTTTTATACCCCTGATAATCTGACATCATGGAACAGGCAACAGCATCCGATGCAGAAATCCCAAGACTCTGGTATTCAGGCCGACTGAGGGCTACCTACAGACAGATAACCCATGTGTGATGACTGCAACAGTGAATAAACTCGAACATCTACATTTATGGTAAGTGAACACAACTGTAATTTCTCTGCACTTCCCTTTGGTTTATCCACTGCTCCCAGAGTATTCACAAAATGCCTGGCTCCAACCATTGCCTATTGCAGACAGAGGAAAATTCAAATTTACCAGTACTTGGACGATTGCCTGATTCAGGTGGACAGTCAGAAACAGCTGTTGCAGCACCTGACATTTGTAAAGAACCTTCTAACCTCCCTGGGGTACATTATCAATGAAAAGAAATGAAAACTAGTCCCCAGTCAAAAGATTGTATTTCTAGGAGCAAGCTTGGACACAGCATCCCAGATGGCATTCCTTACACCAGAAAAACAAGCCTGACAGGCTACTTGCATCCTACTAATTCCATATGCCAGACTGCATATGAGGAAACTTCAGTGGTACTTAGTCTTTGGTGTCAACAATCCCAGGACCTGGAAACCTTTATACCTTGTCTAAAGACAGTTTCTTTGGTGGGCAGCAGCATGCAACCACAACAAGGGACTTCCCTTTACTCAACACCATGATGCCCAGCCCCTAACCACAGATGCTTCAGACTATGCCTGGGGGGCACACCTGGACGACAAGTGCATTCAGGGCCACTGGAGCCCAAGTCAAATTCATCTGCACAACAACCAAAAAAAGATGATAGCTGTTCAGCATGCTCTGACAGCTTTCAGGCCCTTACTATCACCAAGACCTCTGCTCATAAAAACAGACAGCACCACAGTTGTGGTGCATCAACAAGTAAGGGGGACCCACTCTTCCCCACTCTGCAGGCTAGCCATGGCCCTGTGAAACATAGCCTTGGACATGCATATTCATCTGCAAGCTCAATTCCTGCCAAGCAAGCAAAACTATCTGGCAGACTTGAGCAGAAATCTCCTAGACACACATGAGTGGCAATTAGACCCCAGCTCCTTCAGCCTTCTAATCCAGAAATGGGGGACCCCAGAGGTGGACCTCTTTGCCTCCCCCCTCCAATCACTAGCTCAGCAAATTCTGCACCAGGACAACTCATAGCAGGGCCTGGAAAGTGGATGCCCTATCCTTCCAGTTGGAAAACTTCTCACTCTATCCATTCCCTCCTCTGCCTCTTCTCTGAAGAATATTACTCAAGATAAGACAGGACAGACCAAGGACAATCCTGATTGCTCCGGACTGGCCACGCCAGCACTGGTACCCACTACTGTGCAGCCTGTCACCGGTGCCACCCTGGCACCTACTCCAGATCCCAACCCTCCACACTCATCAGGGAGGACAGATCTTGCATCCACAACTGCAAGCCATGAATCTTGCAGCCTGGCTTATTCCTTGAATTCTCCCCCAGTGACCAGCCTAAGTAAGCAGGTGCTGGAGATTATTCTTGAAGCCAGAAGACCCAGTACAAGAAAATCTTATGCTGATAAGTGGAAAAGGTATTGTTCCTGTACTCAGTCTAAAGGAGAGGACACAGTACTGCCCTCCTTATCCCTAATCCTGGATTACCTAACAGATCTACTCCACGGCTGGCTTACCTCCTCCATTAAGATCCATTCCTCTGCCATTTCAGCTCATTACAACACTGAGCCACCTCTCTTCTCTCCCCCTCTCATCAAACAGTTCCTGAGAGGGGCAAACAACTTAAGGCCACCAAGGAGACCACCCACCCCTGCTTGGGACCTTAACTTTGTATTGGAAAAGCTCACAATACCCCCCTCTGAGCCTACAGAGTTACAATTCCTCTCTTGGAAAACAGCCTTGCTTCTGGCCATCACTTCAGCTAGAAGAGTGTCTGAGCTACAAGCACTTATGACTTTTGGAACCCTTCATTATTTTCCATGCTGACAGGGTTTCCCTCAGGAGTAACCCTTCCTTTATGCCTAAAGTGGTGTCCAATGTGGCTCCCAACCAATCTATCCATTTGCCAACCTTCTCTAATCCTCAAAATAAAGGGGAAAATATCCTGCACTCCTTGGGCATGCACAGACAGCTCAGATTCTACCTTGATAGGACTACGCCCTTTAGGAAATCTGACTAGTTACTAGTCAGCTTTGCACCAGGGGCAGAGGGCAAGGCCATTTCAAAACAAACAATTTCCAATTGGATAGCACACTGTATCCATTTCTCCTACAAGCACCATGGGAAACAAACCCCTCAGGGGTTCAGAACACATTCCACTACGGCAACCTCGACCTGTACAGCATTCATCAGGGACATTCTGGAAGCTGCTACCTGGAGTTCCGTACACACCTTCACCAAGCATTACCACCTGCCTATCTTTTCCAAATCCAGGGTGGGTTTTGCAACAGCAGTCCTGCAGGGCATACTAGCCAGCCCTAACTCTTCTTGACTGCCCTCCACCCTTTCTTCAGCTTTGGGAATCCACCCAAGTGTGATGACTGCAACAGTGAAACATGAAGAACATAGTACAGTTATGTACACTTACCATAAATGTTCTGGTTTCCCTCCCTCCATCCCCCTTGTCTCTCTCTCCCCTCTCTATGCCTATTACTCACCCCTTACAAGGATATTGGTATTTACTTTTTACTGGTGGTGTTTTTCCCACCATAGCTTAGCTCCCTATTTACGTGGCTCCTGACATTTGGGGCAAGAAAAACTGATGTAATGGTGTCTGCTGCCTGGTTTTATACCCCTGACGACCTGACATCAGTCCTGGAGCAACAGCAACCGATGCAGAAATACAAAGTCTCTGGAATTCGGGCCGACTGAGGGCTACCTGCAGGCAGATAACTCGTGTGATGACTACAACAGTGAACATCTACATTTCTGGTAAGTGTACTCAGCTGTACTTTCTGTGGTAGGGGATCAACTTATCCCATTTCACTCTTCCCTCTCCCCCTCCCAAATAAGTTCCTTCAACTCTTTATCATCTAAATCTTCTCCTGTGGTTGATAAAAATATGTCTGAGCTGTATATAAAACTCAAGGGGCTAAAAAAAGCATTTTACTGCTTGTATCTTACTTTCCACATTCATAAGCAAGAGCTTCTTTATTTCAATTTTTGTGTTCTTTTCTTTAGTCTATTACTTCATATTCTTAGCTGCTATAACAAAATCCTTTTTAATCTGTACACCTAAATATTTCATCTTGCGTCTCCATATATATGGGTATTGCTTGAACCAGTTTGCACTTGTAGGTGTATAGTTCACTGTTATAGCCTTTGTTTTAGCTTCATTAATTTTATATTCCAAAAAGACTTGAAACTATCTCAAAATGTTTCACACCACCAAAATGTCTTTTTATGGATTTTTCAAGTGCAAAGTAAAGTTATCTACAAATAAACCTAACTTTTCTTGATTACCATACCATTTATATGTTTGAATTTGTGAGTCCCTTAAATATAAAGCAAATAAAGGGGAAAAGAGTAGAATACCCCTGGATTGTGCCCCTCTTCAAATACAGTTTGTTGAAGAGGAACCCTCCCTTGCTAATTCTTGCTTCCAACCTTTTATATACCCTCCTAATTAACCCTATTTCATCAGGGTATGCAAAGACTGCCATTTTCATGCTCATGAAATCCCAGCTGAACCTCTTGAAAGCTTTCTCTGCATCAAGACCTGCCAGTTGTGGTGGAATCTTGTATTCTGGTTCCCTCTTGAATTGTCATTGTTGTAATAATGTCATACATTTGCCTCTCCACCACAAAAAAAATTTGATCCATATCTATCAATCTGGGCAATGGCTTTCTTTTTTTTTTTTTTCAAAAAAAATTTTTATTAATTATATGAATAGCAAGACAATTTAAATATTATACATAACAAGAAGGCATAAATGAACAAATAACAATTCATCTAGTGATAACAACCTTCCTGAGATTTTGATAAATTATTTAGAAATAAAACATACACCATATGTACACTATATACAAGTTAGGCAACCTGAGAGAGAAAAAAAAAATATTTAACATTAACTATTTAATATGTTTAGAACCTTTTCTAACACAACCTTTCTAATAGCTTTCTTTTTGGACTCCCACCTAAGTATCTTTGAGCATCAATAAATTTAAAAGCCATTTTCTGGAAAGTAACCCATTTTAATTTAGAACGATCAATCCGATTTTGTATTATATAAAGTTTTAGTAATGAGCAAATAAAAATGATAACATGAATATCAACTTTTGAAAGATGGATCAATGGAATATGTAGAATAGCAAATTCCCATGTCAACGTGGATTTTTGATATCCCATTTTCTGCAGTCTGACTTTCAAAGATGTCCACAATCTGTGAGAAAAATGACAATACCATAGAATATGAAGGAGGTCTGCTTGGGGATGAGAACAGCATGAACACAAAGGGGACTTATTTGGGTTAAATTTGTTTAATTTGATTGGGGTAAAGTAGGCATCATTATTAATCATTAATTGTGTGTATGCTAATTTTTAAAAGGGATAAATTCCTTAGTGTGTCTAATAGCCAGGACTTTCTGAGATTCTGACAATTGGGAATTATAATTCAACCAAACATTAGATAAAAGACAGTTGTGGTCCATCATTAAAGAATTAATTAATTTATATGAGTTTGAGAGCATTTTATCAGATGATGAAAGTATTTTGATAATCGTGTTAAGGTTTTTCAATTGTGAGTCTATGGGGACCAGACATACAAATTTGTTTTTAATTATTGCTCTTAGTTGTGTAAGAATTGGTGAGTAATTCCAGTTTACTTTCAATAACTTACGCCAGTCAGATAAAGGCAAGTCAAGATATTTCAAAACATCTCCTACTTTTAGATTTTTAATTAAAGGATAGTTTGTTAAGTTCAAAAGTTTATTGTCCAATAATATATTTGGGTTTAGATGAATTGGCTTTACATGGTGCGAGATCTTTTCTAGTTTACACATTTTGAGTAAGGTTTGGAAATCTCTAATCTTTTGTTTAAATACTGTAGATATATTTTTAATAAATAAACTATCCAGAGAGATAAAGGGAATAGCTTCAGGATTTAAATTATTAGAAATGACATAATTATACCGTAATTTTATCCATAAAGAGTGATTTGGATAAGAAGTGTTATTGAATTTAGAGATAGTAAGAAGTTTATTGGATGAGACAATCAAATAATAGAGATAAAGATTAGGTAAACCCAAACCTCCCTTGTCCTTGAAAATGCCAATCTAGAATAGGAAATTCTAACAGATTTAGGGAACCATATGAATTTTGCCAAAGCTTTATTTACAGACTCAAAAATTTTTGAAATTATCTGATCAGATGATGAGAATTGGTAAAGAAATTTAGGCAGAATATTCATTTTAATAATGGCCACCCTTGAAAGAAATGAAAGGTTTAGATGCTTCCATCTGTCCATATCAGACAATATAGAGTTCCATAATTTATTAATATTATTTTGAAAGGAAGATCTATTATTGTGTTCTAAATTGATTCCTAAATATTTTATATTGTAAGTAAACTGAAAATGATCATCTGGAAACAAAAAAGATTTGTGTGCTAAATGATTTAAGGGAAAAATATGAGTTTTGTAGAATTTAAAAGATAGTTGAAACCAAAGAAAAATAATCAATAGAATTCATTATTTTTCTGTAATCAGATAATGGAGTTTGAAAGTAGATTACTAAATCATCCATAAAGCAGAGAAATGAATATTAGTATTAAGAATTCTAGGATGTTATGAAAAGTATTTTGAGTAATAAACAATAGCAAAGGTTCTAAATAAATGTTGAAAAGAAAAGGGGACAATGGACAACCCTGTCTTGTTCCTTTAGTGATCTTTATCGGAGCAGAAAATTGACCATTAATGTATAGTCTAGTAAACATATTCTTGTATAAAACTTTTAAAAATTTATAAAGAATAAGGAATATTAAAACATAACATAGTTTGAAATAGAAAGTTCCAACATACTCTGTCAAAGGCATTTGATGCATCTATAATCAAAGCATATATAGGGTTTGGATTTTCTTAATGAGATGAAGTATAGTCTCTAAAGATAGAGTATTATCCCAAGCATGTCTCTGAGACATAAAACCTGATTGATCTGACGAGATAATTGAGGGTAAAATCCGTTTCAATCTGTTAGCCAGAATAGATGACAGAATCTTAATATCCACGTTAATTAAAGAAATGGGTCTATAATTTACTGGGTCAGATTTATCTTTATTATTTTTTAGAATTAGAATGGTTTTTGAATGTGTTCCAATGAATATCTGAGATATCATTAACTCTTATGTGATTGTAAACTTTAAATAGAAAGGGAAGAACTACCAATTTGAAAGTTTTGAAAAATTCTGGAGTAAAACCATCAGGTCCCGGAGATTTACCCAATTTAAGATTATCTATTGAATCCGAGATTTCTTGTACAGGGGTAGAAAATAGTTTTTGCTGATTATCATTAAGTTTAGGGAACTGCAAAGAGTCTAAAAAGAGTTTTGAGTGATTATCTTTAACAGAATTAGAAGAACCTGAATATAACTCAGTGTAAAGAGAGGTGAAAAGTTGAATAATCTCTTCATCAGTATTATATAATCTGTTATTATAAGATAAAGATGTAATATTTGGATTTCTGAAGTTAACTTTAATAATTCTCGCTAACAATTTAGATGGAACCTGGGCCCACTCTGAATATGAAGCAAGTAGCTTTTGTTCAGCTAAGGAGAGGTTATTTTGGTGAAGCAGAATTAAATCTTTCTGACAATCAAAAATTTATTTTTCTAAAGTAGCATCATAGTTCAGACTAAGATGATTTTCCAACGAAGAAATTCTTGATTTTAAGAATTCCTCTTTCTTAAAGTATTGTTTTTAAAAAGCAGCTTTACTAATAAATAAACCTCTTAATCTTGCTTTACATGCAGCCCATTGTATGTCATAAGGAATGTCAGATGATTCAAGACTATTCACCATTTCATTTAGGATTTCTGAAGTTTGTTTGCAAATATCTTCATTTGACAATAAGTTATTATTTAAGGTCCACTTATTAAACATAGTTTTATTTTTGATATTGGGTTTTATGTTCAATTTTAGTGAAATTCTTGAGTGATCCGAAAAGAATCTGGGTTCTGTAGTAAAGTCCACAATATATTTTGAAATATAATCTGAAATTAGAAAGAAGTCTAATCTGGACCACGAATGATAGCACTTAGAATAATAAGTATATATATCATTCTTGTTTATACTTTTAACAGTGCAGAGGGGATCTATTAAATTATATTCTGTCATCAAATCATTTATAGCCAGAGTAGATTGAAGATTATAGGTGACAGTGGAGCAGGAACGATCAATTACAGGGTTTATAACTGCATTCCAGTCACCACCCACTATAATATGATGATCCTTATAGGATGCAAGAATATTGTAAATTTTTAAAATGAACAAATGTTGTGAATTACATGGGCCATATAGATTTAAAATTAATAAGGGTTTGTCCAAACCAGCAATAGAAGCGGTAAATAAGCACCACCTCCCTCATCATCAAATTTCTCATCAATAATATTCCCAATGAATTTTTGTTTAATGATTATAGCTACACCTCTGGAGTTAGATGAGTCACCTGAAGCTATAATCTTTTTGTTCCATTTTTTTAACTCTTTATTCCAATCAATACGTGAAATATGGGTCTCTTGAATAAAACAAATGTTAGCCTGTGATTTAAAGATCATATGAAATAATAGTGACTTTTTCGCTTTATCTTGAATGCCTCTAACATTCCAAGAATCTAAAATTATGTCAACAGGCATATTCTACAAGTATAATCATTATTGATGCTATAAAAGTGAACTCAAGGTGCAAATCCAACACAATATTAAAAGAAGAAGAAAAAATAAAAGAAAAACAGTCTTTAAGTATTCAAGCAAGTCATCAAATAACTTTTGTTGAAAAAAAAGAAAAAAGGTTTTATAAGAACCATGAAATGTATAATAATGACCTTTATCCTAACCCTAGTGCCTACCCACCAATCCCCCTGTGATAAAGGAAGAGCAGAAGAACATAAAAACATTGTAATTATAGATAATAATAACCTCAAGTTAGAATACAAATTACTCAAAGGAAGCCTAACATAACATAAAGTCCGAGTAATACTACTGAAAATATATACAAAATTAACTAATTTCAAGACGTCCAACATGCTTAATCCCTACTTCTAATACTAATCTAAAGCTCCTATCCTTAAAATGAAATTTATAGTGATTAAATGTATTTCCTCAAGTATTTCAAGAGAAAGAGAAACAAGTAAATAATAAATAAATCACACTCTGCTTAACTAGAACACTCTATCATAAGAAGTAATACAATTAAAACTGAAAGATATGTAAGATAACATATATAAGTATAACAAAATCAACTGGTAACATTATAATATAAGTAAATAAGCATAGCATTACTGAACTAAAGATAATAGTCATGCACTATCTACCGAACCTTCTTTAGTACTTTAGTGATAATTTCATTAATCAACATGACCATTAGTATGATAAAAGCACTAATACCTGTAGAATGAGTATTTAGTTATAGTTCAAATAAAGCAAAAAACAACTACCAAGCAACCATATCTCAAAATGAAAAACAATTCAGTCTGGAGATGCATCTATTAACTAGATAATAGTAGTACAGGAACTATTCAAAATGAAATATTATAAGCTGTAAGGTTTTTAACATTATATTATTAAATAGTAACTTAAACAGCATCATATATATTGGACTGAATGTACAACAATGTGCATACATATAATTTTAAATCTACTTTTTGAATATTTTACTAATGACTCTGTTAGGTTATGTAGCTATACTATTCTTCTAAGCTATAGATGTAACATAGCAAAACAGCATGAAAAGACAAGGCTTTTAAAGTAAACATTTTGAACATCTAATTAAAACAGAAACAAGCAAGCTAAATGCAGTAAATCTAAGGGCTTAAATATATACAGGTAGATTCAGCTAATCATGTTTAAAGATAGTTATTTCAAACCTTTCAAATAAGTAAAGGCTTTCTTAAACATAAACTACTAATCATAAATATCACATCCAGTCTCTGAGAAGAAAGAGAGCAGAGAATAGAAAGAACATGAAACTTTCATATGAACAGGTATACTTTGTAACATTTGTCAAATTAAACACTTCAGTATAATATAAAATATTGTATGAAAAATATTCTGAATAGGAAAATATGTTCATTTCCTTACACATCCTTTAGAATTTTAATATATAAAACTAACCTGTTCATTTGTTTCCAGAAACATTTTCACTCTGCTTTATGAAAGTAGCAGCTTGCTTTGAAGTCATGCAGACACACTAAAAGTCACTGAATATATTATGTGACATGAATCTGTTTAAATTTAAAAGCAACCTTCATTTATGAAGAGAAAACACTTTAAATAATAGCCAGATCTATTAAAAGTTAGCACTATTGAATATTTGTTGAAAACAAGTAGACTTGTGTATTTGAAACTGTCCTTCTTTCCTCACAAATGATGACATCACCATCCATCTCAGAGAGACTGTAGTAATGTTCATGCAGAGCATCAGCTGGAACTCTGAGGGGAAGATTTTCTTGCTAGAATGTTGAGATGGAATGTTTTTCCTCCAAAATCATTTAGCTTACACAGAAGGCTGTAACTCAAAAGCTTGTAGTAAAATTAACATATTATCTATTTACACAGCAAGCATATGTGAGAGAAAGAGAAAAAAGTAAATACAGCAATTTAAATGCTTCTATTAATCCACCCAAATCTAACAAGCATATATCCTGTCACTGCACACTGTCACACCAAATCTATCATGTGTAAATTACATGACAAGTTCTTAAGCTAATATAATTATGTCACACCAGAATTACAAATCATGTAACACAAATACTGTCAGAGTAAAGAAATGAAAAAATCAAACCTTATTGTAGTTCTTTAACAGTAGAATATTAAGATACAGTGTCAGGACGTTGAAGAAATGTTTTAAGAAAAATGTCTTTTGCATCTTTAGGATCTGAACATACAAATCTTTTGTCATTAGCTGTGAAAGACAAGGTATTAGGATAAGCCATTCGAAATCTAATCCCTCTTTTTATCAAGTCAGCACAATAGGGGGCCAGATTTTGTATATTTAATTTGATCTGTGCAGGAAGATCTTGGGAAAATGATAGTTTGTGAGACTTCCATATGAATTGTTTCTTTGTTTTAGCAGTTTCTAGGATCTGGAAAGTGTCTTGAAAGTTTAGTAACTTAGTATAAATTAACCTTGGTGTGGAAGAATCTTGCTTTGTACGCAGTGCTCTGTGTGCTCTCTCTACAATTATAGATTTTGAAGAAGCTTCACAATTTAACAGTGTTTCAAAGATATTTTTAGTCACAGATAAGTTTTTATTGTCATAAGATTCAGGTAAACCACGAATAATGATGTTATTTCTTCGACTCCTGGCTTCCAGATCCAATATTTTAGCTTGTAAATCTGAAATAGTTTTATCTCTAGATTTAAAGTCACTTTCCAATAAGTCTGTTTTAACTTCCAAAGCTAAGAGTTTATTTTCAATAGTAACAGTACTATCGTTTATTTGCTTTAAAGATTTACTAAAGTCTGCAAACTGTTCTGAAAAGTTTTGTATAGCACTTTGGATTGGTTTTAATGCTATTTTTAGTTCTTCTAAAAGGAAATTTGAGCCATTTAAATCTTTATTACTTACATTAATAGTTTCTGTAGGTTGTCTAGATGATTTCAGTCTTTTTAAACCTGAATCTTTTTCAGGAGAGAGCATTGAAGTATATTTGGCCTTTGTAGGCTGAGTCTCCATGGAGTCAGATTTTGTAGCCATGCCCAGAAATGGAATGCAGTCAACAGGATACCAGGAACCAGGAACAGACTGGAGCAGTAGGAGTCCCATCAGCAGAGAGACCAAGAATGTTCTGAGGTAAAATAAATCCCAGGATAATAAGTCCAGAAGAAAAAATAATCCAAATGCGTAGAAAAAGATTTATAAAATCTTTTAGTATAAAAATTTGAGGAAAAAGGTTGATATAAAGTTGTAAAAAAAACCAAAAGTTAAATAGCTGTGAGGAGCTCAGAGAGTAAGGACTAGACTAGTCGGCGGCCATCTTGGAATGAGCTTTCTTTTTCTTAGCTAGTAGAGACAACGCTTCATAATTTAAAATTGAAACTGGTTTATAATGCTGATGGGTTTTGGAGGGCCTGTACCCTTTTGGATTGTGCACTACAGCTTTCTTACAGGAATCTTGTACTTTCCACCCCCCTGACACCCACGCTTTTAAAATACTACTAAACAATGTCTCCCAGATCTTCACCACTTTCTTCCCTGCAGACTTTCACTGGAATACTGTCAGTTCCTGTAGACATCACCATTGCTTTGTTTTACATCAGTATTTAATTTTTTTCCTATTATGGTTATTAAATGTTGAGACTCATCTTTAACCTTGGCATAATTAAGTGTTCTGTAGATATTTCCATTTGTGCCTTCAGCAGTCAGAGTGGAAAATCTTCAGTACATTCTTACTATCTAATGAAGTAGAAGATGAAAGGCTCCACAAGAGCAGCAACCAGCACTTCAGCTTTTTCTCTGGCAGATGAGTCCCCTTTGGGGAATGTTTCCTCACACATTTATTTACTGTTATGTATATTTTGTCTCTTTATAAAAAGAGTTATCTGTAATTTATGTACAGTTCTATTTATTTAAAAGAAAAAAGTGTTTATTTTTATCATAGGTAGTGGTCCTGGCTATTTAATAAATCCCGGGTTCTAATATAAAGTTTTTTTTTTTTTTTTTTTTTTTTTTTACTAGGACTGCTATGTCTAGCCTCAACTGGGTGAGGTTTTATTTGATATAAAAATACTTATTCAAACTTCTTTGTGGGTTACCAGGCTAGTGTGGGGGGCAGTGTTTACTTGGCAGAGATCTTGTGTCTGTGTGTAGTGCTTTTATTTAACATTGAGAACTTAACCTGCCATCTTTTCTGTCAGACTAGGTCATTCTGTAGAAGTACTAACAGGAATTTACGTTATGACATGCATTTTTTAATATGTACTGCTTATGCTTACACAATGACAACTTGCCCCACTTTATTCTATGATTGTTTTTAATATTAAGGGACCATGACTCTGATGTACATTAGACTCTCGATCCCTTTTTGTGGGAAATGTACCCGTTATTTACTCCTGTCGAAATACGTCTGAAAGGTATTGACATGAAGAGTACTGTGGGTGCATTTACAAAGTGTCCACTGCTTGTGTTCCCCCTGTGACAACTTACCTCCCATTTTTTTATGTTTGTAATTCTGTGGTTTGCTGTTGAGGATTATAAGTACTGCTTACACATTGCAGGGTACATGTGTTGTGTGTATGCGCATTGACAACATGCCTGCCATTATTCCTGTCAGACACATCGAAAGGATTCTGTATCCAATTCATATGTGGGTACATAATTTACATCTGTTGCCTTTGTTTGTTTCATTAATTTTGTATCCTAAAAAGGTTCAAAACTCTTGGTATGTTGCACATCACTGTAATGTCCCTTTCTGGTTTTGTCAGGTATAATAAAATGCTATCTGTAAATAGATCCAGCTTTTCTTGACTACCTTACCAATTATATCCTTGAATTTCTGAGTCCATTATTTTCTTTGCCAATGGTTCTAAATATAATGCAAGTAAATTAGTGAGAGGACAACCCTGCCTGGTTCCTCTGGTCAAGCAGAAATTATCACAGAGGACTCCACCCACTTAAATTTTCACCTCCGATCTCTCGTATATCCTAATCAACCTTATAATTTTATCAGGGAATGCAAATGCTTCCATTGCTCTGCTCATAAAGTCCCAGTTTACTCAGTCAAATGCTTTCTCTGCATCAAGACCTACCAACAGTGGTATTTTTTTTTACATTCTGCATCCCTCTGGATCATCAGTGTTCTGTTAATCTTGTCAAATGTCTGCTTCCCCTCCACAAAACCACACTGATATGTATCTATCAATTTTGGCTTCACTTTTACCATTCATTTAGCCATTATAGACATAAACACTTTATCATCATGGTTTAGAAATGAAATGGACCTGTATGAAGCTGGAACTGATGGATCTTTACCCTGTTTAGGTATTACAGCTACCACTCATTTCTTCTAGGATGTTGGTACTTCTCCTGTTCTTAAAATGCTGTTAAACAAAACATTCCAGATCTTTATCAGTTTTTTCCCTTCTGACTTCCAAACTTATACGGGAATATTTTCTCTTCCTGGGACTTTCCTGTAGATTGGTTACACATCACCATTTTTATCTCATCTCCTCCTATCCTGTTAGTAATTGACCCTCCTTTACCTCTAACCTTGGCATATTTAATTATTTCATAAACATTTCCATGTGTACCTTTTATTGATTTCCATATTTCTTTGCTTTATATTGACTTTCATAGACCTTACGAAATATTCTAATACTTCTACAGGATCCCTTGTTATCTTCCTTGTTATAGGCCCCCTAATCTTAGTGACAGCCCTTTCTACTTTCTGTTGCTGAGTTGTCATGCTAAACGTTTTTGTGCTCTAGAGTTATCAAAATACAGTTGCTTAACAGCAGTCTTTCTAACCACTTGCATATTATTGAGGTAATCCCTTATTTTCTGTTTAGCATTCTGCAGTTGCTCCTCCTCTTCTGTGAGATTATCCCTATTTTGCAATACTTTAACATTTGTCAGTCCATCTAAATAATTCTTGTTACTTCTTAACCATATCTTCCTTTCTTTTATTTCCACCCTATTTCTAAACTCCATTTTAATTTTGTTCCTCTCCCTATCTATATTTTTAGAAGAAATTTCTGTCTTCTCTAATAGCGTCTGAATAGTTTCCAGTACCCATTCCTTAAATTCCTCTCTTTTCAATAGATAGGTGGGAAAGCACCAGTGTCTCATTTGTATTTCATTATCCTGTTCTTATTTTAGTTCTTGGTGCATGATCTGAAATAGTTATTGTGTACATATCAAGACTTTCAATTAAATGCACATGTTCCTGTGAATGTAAATTCTGTCTATCCTAGCTCAGTTTTTGTATATTGGGGAATATGTAAATTCACTCCAAACTCCTATTAATTAATTCACATCTTCCATTCCAAATATGTTCAGAAATGTCTTCAAAAATCTACCCTCATTTTTATATTTTCCCTTCTGGGCCCCCCAGACGCATCTTCATTGTTGCAAATCAAATTGCAGTACCCCTATAAATATTCCTTTCTGAAAGTTGAATATTTCTCCCAGAATTTTCTTAAGCTCCATTATGGCAGTTTTAGGTGGAATATAAATGCATGCCAGTGTAATCCTTCTCCCTTGCCAGTAGCCCCTTAGTACTACCAGTCTACCATTATTCTCTTTTTTATCCTCCTCTATTACTATTGACCGTCCTCTTGCAATTAATATAGGTATTCCTCTCTTCCTTTGACCCAAGTTTTCTGATGAATAACCATTCTGAAAACATCTCCTTATCAAATTTACATGTTCAGTTCTTTCCGAGTGTGTCTCCTGTAGCATAGCAATTTGCAGTCTACATTTTTAATATAGTTCTCTACTCTTTCTTTTTTGTATTTATCTGCGAGACCATTAACGTTTAAAAACATTATAGACAACATCATATTCTTGAGAAATTATTATTCCCACATTTTATGTACATCAGTTTTTTTGCTAAATGTCTAGTTCAAGCTTTTATGTTTAATGCATATACTGTTTGGCAGGTTAATCTTTTACGCAGTTGTTTCTTGTCATCTCCATTTGAGCCTACGCAACATATTACAGAACTTTTTTTGTTGAAAACCTTCATACAAAAATATACACATGCCCAATACCCCCTTAAAACCTATTAACTTAATAATATACAAAATCATGTACATCTTCAAATATTGCAGTTTTACCCTCCTAATAAGAACAAATGTTCTAGACTGACAGCCACACACAAAGACTCAACCTAACCTAAAGGAATGGTTATCCATGCTAAGACGCATGGTGCAGCCTGTGGTCCTAAGTGCTGTCTGGTTTTGTCTTATCTTTACAGCTCTCTCAGTTAGGAAAACATGAGTGTTTTCAGAAAACATTTTCTCCAGGCCATTTCTCTCTATCAGATTGTCTGCTAGAGACATGAGAACCAAACTATTTACTAGAAAAAAAAAACTTATTCAGTATTCTTTTTAATTACTTGATTTTTCTTAGAACTTGTTACTCTATGAAGCAGGGGTGTAGCTAGGATTTTCAAATTTGTACTGACAGCTCTCAAACTGCTACCCCCCTCCCCAGCCAAGCTACGGCCATTCTCGTAATTCACGGTTCGCTCTTTTAGTGTCAATGAAGAGGCATTCGCTGTAATGCCTCTTCAGTAATACAATATAAATTCACTCAAACTCGGTTCCTTGAATTGAAAATTAACCTGAAATGTCAGTTCTTTGAAAAATGCAGCATGGTAGTTGGGGTAGAGACTTTATGCTTTTGTTTTCTGTAACTAAGGTACAGGTTTTGAGCTTGAGTAAATTACTAACCACCTGCTACCACCAACAAGGATGTTTCATTCACACACACACCCCTACCTACCTCTTAGTGCAAGAAATATGGACAAAGCCTAAAATAAACAGGGACAGATATTAAATAATGTTCTCGTGAACTTAGAAAGTTGCTAGAATAACAGGATTTGTGCCAGTATGAATTTTTCTAAAGGACATGAAGTCTGAAGCTCAAATGTCTGTCATTATTTAGCAACTTCAGCCTTCAATGATTTTCTAGAAAATCACAAAATTTATGAGGAACAGACAAAAAATATGGGGCAAAATTCTGGACATTCTGCAAAATTTGGACAGTTGAGAGGTATGCTACCTACCACACACACACACACACACATACTCTCAACCTCTTACAGCAACAAACTTATAAATAAAACTGAGGCAAAGGCCCAAAAATAAGGACTTTTTTAAATATTGCTCTTATAAACTTAGAAAGATAATAGAATAGTAGTAGGTCTTGCATCAGTACGAATTTTCTGAAAGGTATGAAATCTGAAACTGAAATGTCTGCATTATTTTCTAACTTCAGTCTTTAACAATTTGCCACTAATTTGCCAGAAAACTGCAACTTTATGAAAAACGGACCAAAAATGTGATGCAAAATATAAAATTGCCAGACAATACAGCTGGGAACCTGTCAAAGGAGGGACACCATTTTAATATGAGCACAGTTAACTTAGAGCAGCTGACAAAATTAGAGAATCTACATGCATTTCTGAAATAAAAGTAATGTACAACTCTGATCATTACAGTTATTTATAAAAGTAAAGTAAACCCTCTATGTTTTCTTCCAAAATTGCTATTTTGTGGAGGGATCATTAGGGAAGAGCAACAGTTTGAGCCAAAATCAGGGACAGTTGAGGTTTGGCTATGCCTAATTCTATAAAGCAATTTGCATGTACCTCTCAACCTGTTAATGCAATAAATCTGGACAAGGCCAAATATATTGAGGGAACATATAAACAGTACTAAAATTGCTCTTGTATAAACTGGGACAGTTGATAGAACAGGTCTTATTTTAGCATGCATTTTTCTGAAGGTTATAAAGTCTGAAACTAGTGTGTCATTATTTAGTGACTCAATTCCTAAATCATTTGCCAGAAAACCACAAATTGAGGAACAAACCAAAATAAGAAGCAAAAATCTATTCATTCTTTGAAAATCTGGACAGTTGGGAGGTATAGTTCAGCTGGGGCTGTCTAAGTTTGCCGCCCTTCCCCCCTCACAAAACCATGGTCGAATGGAGCCTCCCCCCTGCAGCCATTCCAATGATCCATTACTTTGCTATTT
The DNA here is from genome assembly GCF_019279795.1 of Protopterus annectens. NCBI lineage: Eukaryota > Metazoa > Chordata > Ceratodontiformes > Protopteridae > Protopterus > Protopterus annectens. The sequence goes on along the minus strand of NC_056747.1, from coordinate 383,019,081 downwards.
CACTCCATTTACCATAAACACTAATGTGCATACTGATTTACTTCTATGATGATTTGAACTTCATTTGAAAGTTTTATTTTGCATTTTACAGCACAAACACTAAGACATCTGCTAAACAAACTTGGCATTAAAACTTCTCTGCCCTTGAAACTCACATTCATTGAAACAACATTAAAACCCACATTCAAAGAAAATACATTTTACCCGTGGCAGATAAAAATGAATTCTGGGCTGCCTTTAAATCATAGGCCCCTTGCATATGAAACATACATGTGCTCTTTGATACACCTTCCTATAGCTTTGAACATTTTTCCAGTAAACAATGAAACAAGACTGCCCAATTCAGAACATTTCCATCATAAAAGTCTAGTCAAACTTCTACAGTCCACCATTATCAGTAAATAATATGCACAATCTCTGAAGTAGTAAAAAAGGTCATCTAAATAATTCCACGTTAAATAAATCTAACTAATGAAGAGGTTGCTGCTAGCAATCACCTTTATATTTCATGACTTCACCGAAAAATAGTGTCTGATGCCCCTGAGGAATAAATTGCCTAAATTACATTAATAATAAGCTAGTAATATTGCAATAGGAAATGGATGGCAAACTGATAACAGGCTCATAGTTAGTGTCTTAACTTTCAGTACAGCAGCATTCACCCCTTATGGGAGTAGAACCAACAACCTTCTGCATTAAAAGCAAGTACACCACATTTTGTGCTACTAGCAATGTGAGCTGACTTAGCATAATCAGCACTAAACTTCTCTTCCCCTGCAGCTCTCAGTTCCTTGTAAAATCTACGCAATACTCAACTACATCTCAACTTCGCAGCACAAGAAGTCTGGAAAAAGCCAAATTTATTGGGGTGGGTCAAAAGGGCAAAAAAACGGAACATATTAAACATTGCTTGTATAATCTTGGAAAGCTGCTAGAATAAAATGCTGTGTTACCATCATACATTTTACTGCCAAGGTCACTGTGCAAAATAGTCAGAACAACATACCACTATGCCAAATCACCTGCTTTGTGAAAGAGAGGAAGACTGAAACTTAAATGGCTATCATTTAATGAATTCAGCTCTCACCATAGCTGTCAACCTCTTAGCACAAAACACCTGGACAAACCCAGTAATGAGGGAATACAGCCCTCAAACATATTCAGTGAATTCAGTTCTTGCCATAGCTGTCAACCTTAGCACAAAAAACCTGGACAAAGCCAATAACAGGGTATTACAGTCCCAAAAATAAGGACAAATTTCAAATAGTCATAAACTTAAAAAAATTGCTATAAAAAAGGTTGTGTTAGTATATATTTATTGCTAGAATAAAAAGTAGTTTTACTATGTCACAAACACAGGGATAAGATGCAGACTCCACACAGAAGGCACTTATTGATGATCAGCAGGGAAAGAAAAGGCAAGCTACCTCTCTGGAAGAGCTGTTAGAAGAAGTGGGGACTGCGCAAATTAAGTGATACCCAAAGAAATACATGCATAGATAATAAGATGGGACGTAGTCCATGGTCCTTATGCTGCGGTGCTGTGCAGAATCCTTATGAGAGCTGTTGAGGCCAGAGGTGCTAAAAGAATGTTTGATGCCTGGAGTTTAACATATCTCCTCCTACCCTCTCTGCTCCTCCCTGCCCAGCACTGGGGAAAGCAACATGTCAATGCAGTGCTTTAATTGTAAATGGTCCTCTGAAATGACTGTAGCTGTGAAATTTTGTATCACAATTTATAACGGTGCAACATACTTTGTTAGCATGACAACATAATGTTATTGTAGTGGAGCTGTGACATAAACTGAGTTACTCCACTTTAAAATATCTGCAGAGGTCTACATTTAACATACTAAAAAAAAAAGGAAATTGAGATTTGCATTATCAGCAGCACTGCATTAATGGGAACTAAAAATGCCCTATTCAAAGATGCCTGGGGGCTCGTGGTGTCTTAGCTGGAACTGTGACATTACAGCAACAGTGCACATAGGCACATCATTTCTAGAAATCGCATTTACTACTGTAGTACTTGTTTAGCTGGAGATATGGCATTCTGTTTTGCACTTTGTCAGATGGAAGAGAGATCATTAACAACATAAAGTTATTTTGTGGCAATAAATGTTATTCTGCTCTAACTAAGCTGTACCATTCTGAGCAGAGGTGTGACTTAAGGGTGGGCATGGTGTCCCAAATGGCACTATGACATTTTGCATTGCTCTGTAGCTGTGGATATGTGACATAGGATGGAGGCCCCTGTCCACATGATGCCATACTTTGTAGCTTAGCTGCTCTCTCACTGGCCTTGCCCTGTGCAGAGAAATTTGAGAGGTTATGAACTAGGGAAGGATGAGGGCAGGGATCACTGTTGTTATGGATGCTCAAAGGAGTGGAACAAGCCAAGAAAAAAAGTTTCCACATTAGCTTCCACAACCTGGTAACAGGTACAGCAGCCTCATCCCAAAATCAGGGACACACACACACACACACACACACACACACACACACACACACACACACACACACACACACACTCTTCATATTACTCACCACCAACCCTCAGTTCTACATAAAGTCCTTGATCCTCCCAACTTCCTTGAAGTGGACCAACAAATCCTCCCGAAGTCACACCAACAAATCCTCCCGATGTCCTTGACCCTCGGTTCTACATAAAGTCCTTGATCCTCCCAACTTCCTTGAAGTGAGACCAACAAATCCTCTTGAAGTAAGACCAACAAAACAAATCCTCCCGATGTCCTTGAAGTGAGACCAGCCAACAAATCCTCCCGCTTCGGCGATGGCCAACATAACGCTTGCATCCTCCCGCTTGAAATCGCATTTGAACTGACATGCGTGCAGTGAGCTCCATTCCGATTGGCTGACGTCATCGTGCACTAGTAAAGCGTGAAAAAGAAACTTTAAAAAAGCTACCCCCCTTCTAAATAAATTGTACTGAAATCAGTACAGTGCGTATGCCTCCCGACGTCCCTGCTATGAAGGTAATGGCCTTAGCCCAGTCATTCCCCTATGTAAGAATGAGAAAAGGCACAATAATTTTTTTCTTTTGTCATGCTCTTTTAACCATATCTTTTATTTACATTGTAGTGCCTACATTTCTTAAAATTGAACAAGGAGAAAGAGAAAAGAAGGGAGAAATAAGAAAAAAACAGGAGCACCTATGTACATTAATATCCCCATTACACTTGAAAATTACTTTATAACATGCAAAGAAAATCATGCACTATTTAAGTAGCACTTTTAGAAGAAAAACATTTGTTTTACTTAGTTATTTTACTCCCTCCTTTTCCTCTCTCCTAAGTATTTTTCTGAACATTAATGACATGAAGTAGGGCATATGCTTTAGAGTTTAACAAAGTCTTAAAAATGTCCAATATTTCTGGATTTTCTTGTTCTGTCATGTTTTACAAATATAATTATTGCTTTGTAATCCCACATTTGGCACCTTCCAAGTTATTGATTTTATTCTCCAAACGTTAATGACGTGAAGTAGGGCTTATGCTTTAGAGTCCCCTACACATTTAACAAAGTCCAAGAAAATCCAATATTTCCAGATTTTCGTGTTCTGTTCCTGTTCATTTCCATCTCCCAAACCTCATCTCAGCTTCATTTCCAATGTACTCAGTTCTTCTAGTCAACTCTTGTACTTTTTACACTCTCTCTCAGGCATTTTCCATTGAAACACTGGAAAAGGTTTCAAGAGCACAGTCTGTCTGTGGTCTTTATTACTAGAAGAACAAGGTTTCACATCTCACTTTTTTAGGGCAAGTTTTTGTATTTGTTCTTTAGCATGTACTTCATCAAAAAAATAGTTTGTTCTTCCAGGGGAAAATATTTTGAAGATAGCTGGTTACAGCAGTTTGAATCTCATGCCTCTTTGTCAGCAATCACCGAATAATAGAATAAATGTACTCTCATGCCTGGTGTACAATAAGTTTGTTGTCACCCATTTTTAGTTCTTTGTCCTTCTGCCGCTGTTTTGTAAGAATCTACTCCCCCTGCTGGTGAGTTTACATCTTTACTATTAAAGGCCCAAGTTGTTTTCTCAAAGCCAGCTTTGGAGCATGCACATGATGTACCCTTTCAATTAACAATTTCTGTTTTGGAATACCAGTCCAGTTGCTTATTTGTGCTTTCATAAAATTAATACAGTCTGTTCCAGCTTCTCAGGTAGAGCATAAAATCTCATGTTTTCCCTATGTGCTCTGTCCTCTAATTCTGTTATTTTTTTGATACATTTCTTCTTGTGCATTCTCACATTCAGCCAGCCTTTTCTTCATCTTGATCTCCGAGTTTTGTAGTTTTATTACCTTATCTGAGTATCTGTTTAAAGCTTCTTCCATATTTTTCCAGCCTTTTATTGTTTGAGTTGATGTACTCCATCAGTGTTTAATTTATTTTAGCCAGGACTGTGTGCAGTTGCCTTATACTTTCCTCTAGGTTACTGAAAGTCACATCCGGAGGTTGCACTGCTTTTTGCTGAACAGGTACAGTACTTTTCTCAGTGTTTTTTGTTGCCTTTTGTAGCTGAATTTTCTTCAAATCCTCTGTATTTTGTTTTCCTGGCATCCAGGCAGTGCACGTACTATTCAGGTACTAAGGTTTACCCAGAAATCTAGGTCCACTGGCTTTCTCTGCTAAGTTTGTTTTCTCACTGGGAGAGCTAAAAGTAAGCTGTTACTCAATGTGTAGCCATCTTGGAAGTCCTCACCAAACTATCTCTTTATCTTCAATTTGTCACATGTACAGTTCATGTCTCTTCCTTAGCCATTGGGCAGATAAGTATATCCATTGGAACCCTTCTCTTTATTTTTTTGTACTTAAAAAATGCTTTGTACATGTTATTTAAGAGAGGAAAATGTGATTGTGAGAGGACCTGTAGCTCACAGAGATCATCATATTAAGTATCTGTTTTGTTTGGGTGTGGAAAATGACTATATCAACTACAGTTCTGTCAGTCATTTGTGCCTAAGACTTTGCATAGCCGTCTGTTTTCATTGAAGATTTTCCCATAAGGCACTTGCCCAAAATAAGATGGCATCTGAGTCTCTGTCTGCTGATATTCTTTTGATGCCGAAAAATAAGTCTAAGACACTTAAGACAGAGACTTCTGGTGTCGAGTTAGACCTGGACAACTCCATTGTGTCTCTTGATGAGACTCTGGATCATCTGTTGTTGCTTCTGCTCCCTCTATCATAACCCCACTGGATACTGATGTGGTGCAGGTGTCTTGCATTATCTCATGTTTGACCAGTCCTGAAGAAAGACTTCAGCTTGTTATTTCAGAGGGATCCAATGGCATATCTCAGATCTTAGGGAAGAAGTCCCTAGTTCCTTGATTTACTTGCATCAGAGCTCAGAGCCTTCTCATTTTATGCAGGCAGATGTTGCTGTTAAGAAGCAGCAGAAGACAAAACATACTATTTCTCCACAAATTCCCTGGGATCCTCAGAAGGAATTTTACACAGGGGCTTTTCAAAACTATTGTCTTAGAAGCCTTCCTCTTTCTTTTCTGCTGTTACTCTTTCTTGTTCTTCCCCCTTAAATGGGCGGATAGAAGACTTTGAGGTGGAAAAGGAATCTGATTCTGATAGGGATGATTTTTTTGTCCTGTTCTTCCCCATAACATTCACCAGTGGCTAATACATCAGATGATGACTCTTTGTCTCCCGATTCCTCTTTGGAGGAACTCTCTTTTATAGACAATATTGTTAAAATGATGCAGAATTTTCTGTGGAAGGATTCTAAATTGTCTAATGCCCAAAAAAGATACTTTGTTTTTGCGAAATGGGAATGTCTAAACCCTCAGCCATCCCCTGTCTTGGAGGCTTTATTGGATATTTTCTCTATTGCTTCTCTTAATACAGAACCACCTACCCCTAGGGAGCTACAATGTGCCAGAAACATTTTTACGCAAGAATCATGCTTCATATCCATACATTATTACTATTTTCACTAAAACACTAAACATTTCCCTTCTCCCAATGTTTTACCTACTGATAAAGACAGCAGGGCTATTGAGAGATGCAGCAAAAAAGCAAAAAAAAAAAAAGTTTATACCTCTGCCACCCTAGCCTTTAGGGCTATCAGTTTCCAAACCCATATGATTAGATATACTTTGTCTATTCTAGGTAATTGAGGTAATGTGCTCTCAAATTTTCATGACTTAGAGACTTCTTAATTCTGCTTCTTAGGTTGCTAGCCATTCTATTAAATGCAGTTATGATGTTGCAGATGCCTCTTCCAGACAGGCTGCTACTGGCTCAGTTCTTCACAGATTTTCTTGGCTTCGACTTCAGTCTTTACCAAAGCAAAGCTGCTGGATTCTCCTTTAGATAGGCAACATCTTTTTGGTTCTACTGCTGCTGAACTTTTCAAAACCTTGCAAGAGAAGGGTAAGGTTATACATGATCTTAAGCAAAGTCTTTTTTCTCCTGTTCTTAAGTATCAGAGAAATTACCCTTCCCTTTATTTGCAAAGACTAGAAGTTAAAGGCCCAGTGAAAGATTTAAAGACAAGTCAAAGCAGGATTCCAGTGATTTAAACCATCCTTTCCTAATAAAGAAGTTTCTTTGACAATTTGCCCACCACTTCCCCCATCCCACTTCAGCCTTTCCCATCTTTTTGTTTGTTATAGAGGCTATGCCTAAATCTACCAACCTTGGCAGTACATGACTTCAGACAAATGGGTTCTGCCCATCATTCATAGGAATTGCAAAGATATATTGGACAGCTCATCCTTCAATCTCTTGCCTCCTACAAACCAGATACCCCTTATTCTTCCTCCTCATTGAGACCTTTTTGATCAGGGGACCATAGAAGTTGTAGCTCCTCATCTAGTAAAACGTTTTTTTTTTTTCTGGTTCCTAGAAAGGACGCCAGTTGCAGACCTATTTTGGACTTTTCCTTCCTCAATACCTTTCTCAAGGTCCCAAATTTCATATTGTTAACCCTTCAGTCCTTGCTTCCAATTATTCTTACTCAGGCTTTTTTGGTGACATTAAATTTATGCCTACATTCATATTCCTTTCCATCCATCCGCAATGCAGGAAATTGTAAAAGTTTTGTCTCTCTTAGTATCACTTTTCAATTTTTAGCTTTACACTTTGGTCTTTTTACTGCCTCATGGGTATTCACATAGTAATTAGCTCCTGTCATGTCCTTTTGCAGATTTTAAGCTATTCAGATCTTTCCTTATCTGGACAATTTCCTCATTAAGGGTCCTTCCCAAGAGATTCTTGTGGAACATTTGTGTTTTGATATGGATCTAGTGAACAGTGTAGGGTTCACTCTGAACCTAAAGAAAACTTGCTTAACTCAATACCAAGGTCATATTTTCCTAGGATGCAGACTCATTGCACTGTCAATGACTCTTTCTTCCTGTGGATAATGTTCTTTTCCAGACTGACTATTTCTGGAACCTTCTTTTCTTGGATGTGACCTCAGCAAGTGAAATTCTCAAAGCCTTGAGACTTAGGATGTATGGTGTGAATGATTCCTTATGCCAGACTCTACACGTGGAACATTTAGTGGTATCTTGAGTCCATTTGGACTTGACATTGTCATCCATTAACTTTTCTAATTCCTTTTTGCCCTTCATTAAGAAATTTCTATGATGGATCAGCCAAATTTTGTCCAACTAAGTAGTGCCTTTTCTAATTCCCTCTCCTTGCCAGGAAGTGTTCATGGATGCTTCAGATCTTGTTTGGTGAGCTTGTTTACTTTGGTTCAAATAATTAATCTCCTTGTTTTCTTTCCAGAATCAAAAAATAAAGGCGAGACTATACGCTTAGGATCCAAGGAATGGTTACCCAAGGAAAGAGGCCATCCCAAAAACATAAAGAAGGTGAATGTACTGATTTTTGCCCTTCAGTCTCTCCATTATTTCTGAACTCATGTTCCTTTCAAGATTTACACAAACAACATTACAGTTATCTAGTACTTAAACAAGCAGGGGCACCAAACCTTAATGCATCTACAGACTAGCTCTTGTAGCTTGAGAAACTATAATTCTGCACAAAATCTTTCTTCAAGCAGTGTATATTCCAAGAGAAGATGATACTGTAGCAGACCTTTCTTCTAAACACCTTTATTAAATTATCATTTAAGACACTGGCAAACATACATTAACAGAAAAGAAAACAAACCATATTAACATTTTTCCCATTTACATATATCGTATATCATTTCTTTTTTGTAACTGTCATTAGTCCAGCATTACATAAATTGCTGAATTTCTGCCTTCCCTTAAACTTCACTCCTCCTCCTGAACATTAGTCTGCATGTATTGTTCTCACAGTGTCCATTTATTTCTGTGTAATTTACCCCTTCCACTTTCTTAAACACCATCTTCCAGTTGTTTTTCTCTATTTTATAATCAGTACTTAAATACAGTTGGTTTAGTCTTTCATTTACATTTTCTAGTAATTGCTTTTTGGCAGCTAACAGAACTAAACTCAATAAGGCCTAACTATGAATAGACAATTCAGATCCAGTATCCCAGCTCAAAAAAACATTTCCTTAGTTACACCCATTTGCTAACCCAATATTTCTAACAGAGTACTCTATAGGGAATTGTTAAAAGCTGTCAAATCATTACATTCCCAAAACATATATTCCCAGTTACTTCTTTCCTCCTCATCACACCTCCAACATTTGCTATCTACCTGAAGAAAAATTATTTGAAGTCTATTTGGAGTATAAAAATACCCATGCAAACACTTCCAAGCCAAGATCCTAAACCTTCTGGACTTTTGTTGCATACTCAGGAGCCATGCATATATGTTCTCATGAAAATTACTTTTCCAGTCTGTCTTCCAAATGTTTTCTAACCACCTCTGATTCTCCTAGTTACCATGCGATAATCTGTATGCCATACTAATTACCCCCTTTTTAACAGCAGCTTCTCTTCTAGATTCAATTTAAAACTCCGCCAGAGCCCTTTCCCTTTATCCTGATATAAATCCCTGGTAGGGAAGGCAATCTCTAGCCTGAAGTCCAAATGTTGTTTGGCCTTATCCCACCCTATTACCTTTCCCTCTCTAGTTATTTGCTCCCAATACCTTGGTTCTTTTTCCAGTTTTCTCCAGTAAATTCCAGACCTGCCTTGGCTATTTTCTGTACCCCTACTTGTAGTCATCCCTATTGGTAAAGTGTGCTTTCTCCATTCTCTGATTGGCTTAGTTCTTACAATACTTTCTGCTACTTTATGAATGTAATATTCTGTACAGTAATTATTATTCTCCTTAAGGATCTGCATCCAAAATCCTTTCTTGAACTCCCGCTCTCTGCCTCATCATAATACAGTTCCATTTTGAATTATAACCCTCTGGTTGTGTTATATAAGCTTTAACTGTGTGGCTTTGCAATATCCCTTCAAATCGGGTAAGCCTAAACCACCTTTTTCTACTGGAAGGATCAACTTATCCCACTTGAGTCTTGCCCACTTCTCCCAGATAAATTCCCTCAACACTTTATTATTGTGTCCACAACTTTTACTTTATCGTCCACAACTTTTCTTCTGGTTAATTAAAATATGCCTGACCTATATATATATATATATATATATACACACACACACACACACACACACACACACACACACACACACACACCAAAGGGTCTAAAAACATTTCCACTGTTTGTATCTTAATATCCATAAACAAGAACTACTAGTTTCTCATTTATTATATTATCTTTTATTTTCTTCCCACATATCCTTACTGGTCATAACAGAAACCTTTTTTAATCCATACTGATAAATACTTCATCTTATTGTGTCCCCATAAATACAGGTGTTGCTGAACCAATTTGTGTGTGGGTACATAATTTATGGCTATAGCTATTTTTTCTACATTAATTTTATTTCTTGAAAAGACTTGAAACTGCATAATGTTCCATGATACAGTCATGTCCCTTCCTGGATTTATCAGGTCCAAAATAATGTGGTCTGCAAATAAAGCCAAATTTTCTTTATTACTATACCAATTATATTCATGCATTTCTGAGTCCCTTATTTTCTTCGCCAGTGGTCTAATTATAAAGCAAATTAAAAAGGGAAACAGGACACTCATGTCTGGTTCCCTGTTTAAACTCAGAGAGGAGCCTCCCCACTTTAATTCCTGCTTCTGATCCATCATATATCCTCATAAACTTATTAGTGTATCAGGGAATGTAAATGCTTCCATTGCCCTGCTCATAAACTCCCAGCTTACTCCATCAAATGCTTTTTTTGCAGTGACCGACAACAGCTGTATTTTTTTACATTCTGCTTCCATCTGTATTATCATCCTTCTATTAATGTTGACAAATGTTTGCCTCCCCTCCAAAAACACATTGATCCATGTCCATCAATTTTGGCAACACTTTTCCGTTCTTTTTGCTAGTATGGATATAAACACTTTATAATCATGGTTTAAAATTGAAGTGGGTCTATATGAAGCTGGGTTTTATGGGCCTTTACCATCCTTGAGTAATACAGCCACCACAGCTTTGTTCCAAGATGTTGGTGCTTCCCCTCTTTTTAAAATAATGTTAAAAATCTTCCAGATCTTTATCACCTTTTTTCTCTCCTTAGTTTCAAACTTCCACAGAAATACCATCTGTCCATAGAGTATTTCCTAACATTGATTGTACATCACTGTTTATAATCCCTTCTTCTTCTCTCCTGTTTATAATTGAGCCTCATCTACCCTAATGTTGGCATATTTAATTTTTCCATAAATATTTCCATTTGTACTTTTTCTTGATTTCTGTATTTCTCTGCTTTATATACAGACTTTAATAAAATGTCTCAAATATTTCTGATACTGCTATAGGATCTCTGGTTATTTTCCTTGTTATAGACTTCCTAAGCTTGGCAACAACCCTTTGAACTTTGTTGCCTGAGTTGTGCTAAAGGTTTTTGTGCTGTGGAGTTGTCAAAAAACAATTGCTTAACAGCAATCTTTCTAAACTCATGTATATTATCTAGGTAGTCCATTATTTTCTCTTTAGCACTCTGCAATTGTGCCTCTTCTTGTTCTGTGAGATTACCCCTGTTCTGTAATACTATAACCTTTCAGTCCCTCTAAATAATTTTTATTACTTCTTAACCATATCTCTTTCTTTTATTTTTACACACCACTTTCATTTTTTTATTCCACTCCCTAACTATATTTTCTGAATAAATATCTATCTTTCATAACTCCTGAATAATTTCCACTACACATTTCTTCAATTCCTCTGTTTAACAAGATAGGTGAAGAAGTACCAGTGCCTCATTTTTATTTCATTACCCTGCATTTTCATTTTAGTTATTTTTGGCGCATGAGCTGAAGTAGTTATTGGATGCAAATCAAAATTTTCAATTAAATGCACTTGTTCCTGTAAAATATTTCTTTCTAACCTAACCTAGTTTTTGTACCTTGGAGGACAATATGTAAATGATGTCCAAGCTGCTACTACTGAAATCGCATCTTCCATACCAGAGTGTTTCATAAATTTCTTCATAAATCTACCCTGTTTTGTTATATTTTCCCCTGATAAGGCCCCCCCAGATGCATCCTCATTGTTGAAAGTCAAATTCTAGTAATATTGCCTGCTGAAAAATGATTTAGTTCAGAATTTTCTTAAGCTCCATTGTAGAAGTTTTAGGTGGAATATAAATGCATGCCAGCGTAATCCTTCTCCCTTGCCAGTAGCCCTTTAGTACTGCAAATCTGCTATTTTTATCTTTTTTTCTCATCTTCTATCACTTTTGGAGCTCCTCCATCAATTAATATAAGTACTCCCCTTTTCATTTGTCTCAGATATTCCACTGAATAACCACCCTGAAATCCTTTCTTTATAAAATTCACATGCTTGTTTCTTTCCATATATGCCTCGTAGCATAACTATTTGCACTCTGCATTTCTTAATATAGTTAACTACTCTGTTTTGTGTGTGTACCTGTGAGATCATTCACATTCAAAGATAATATGGAAAATGCTGCCATTATTATAAGAAGTTATTATTCCCACCTGTTATGTACAACAGCTTTTTTTTTAAATGGCTTGTTTCGGTGTTTGTTATATGCATACAATAATGTTTGGCAGGTTGATCTTTTATACAGTCTCTTCTCATATCAATTTGAACCTGTCATCTTGCAAGACTTTTTGTTTTAATGAAAACATTCAAAGAAAAGATCAAACAGACCATCATAGTACCCCCATAACCTATTAACTTAATACAAACATACAAAATTATGTACATCTTCAAATAATGAAGTTTAATCCTTCTAGACTCACAGGCTTTAGTTAACCTGTAATTAAGGTTATCCATGCCGAGATGCATGGTACACCATGTGCTTATACTTACACTGAGTGTGGTCTGTTTCTGTCTTATATGTATTCCTCTCCCACATGTAGAAAACAGCTTGAATGCTTTCAGAAAATACGATCTCGTAGCCATTGAGAGAAAAAAAAGTATTCTGTTTTTATTGCCCTTTTTATCAGCTTGTCACCATAGAAACATGAGAATCAGATGCAAGTTTCTCATGTTGCATTGTGAGCATTTATTTGCTAAAGGAAAGCCTTTCATTACATTCAGTATTCTTTTATTTACTTGCTTCCACTTAAAACTTGCTAGATCAAGCTAAGGGCCTTAATCTAGCCATTGTCCTATGCAAATGTAAGAAAAAGCATAGCAAAATTACCTATATCATGATCTGCATACTTTTACAACCAGTACCCCACCTTACTAACCCAGGATTACAGCCTATTATCTTAAACATGCTTTTGTCCAAGATTTCTTCTCTTTTTACATTGGAGTGCCTACATTTCTTAAGACTAAAGAAGAAGAAAGAAAGAAGGAAAAAAGAGGGCACATTGTTACTTTAGCATCCGTATAACAAAAGTAACTGGAAATGCTTTACTATGTAACATGCAGTGTATGTTATGTTTTATAAAGTTACTGTTAAGAACAAAAATAGTTTTACTTGCAGCTATCTCCTCCCCTCTTCTTAATGTTAAAATGACATTGAGTGTATGCTTTGTAATCCCATACAAGGTTAACAAAGCTAAAAAAGTTCATTATTTCCAGGTTTTCTTGTTCAGCCATATTTCACAAATGTGGTTGATGCTTTGTAGTCCTACATTTATCCCTTAATGTCTGAGTTGCTGGTTTTCATCCTGTTGATCTCCATCTCCCAACTCCAGTCTCTGGTTCATTTCCAATATACTCCTGGCTCTTCTAGTCAACTCCTATACTTTTCTCCATCTCTTAAGCATTTTCCTTTGGAATATTGGAAAAGGTTTCACTGGCATAGTCTCTCTATTAGCTTTATTATCACAAAGATATGAAACATATTCCCCTTTTTGATAGTTCCTGTTTTACTGGACAGTCTTTTGTATTTCCTCCTTAGCACTTTCTGTTTCAAAAAATTACTTTGACCCTCTAGAAAAATATTATGAAGAGAGGTGGCTACAGTAGCTTGAATTTCACACCTGCCTGTCAACATTCTCTGATTGCTGGAATAAATTTACTCCTCTTCTGCCTGGCTAGCAGCTAGTAATCATTTTCCATAAACACTATACTGTCTTATACTCTTAGTAATTTGTCATTCTGCTACAGTTTTGTCAAAATCAACTCTTTCTACTGGTAGGATTGCATCTTTTCTATTAGAAGTCTTGGCTGCTTTCTCGTGGCTAGGTTTGGAGTATAGAATTGATATGCCCTTTTAATTAACAGCTCCTGGTGTGGAATACCAGTCCAGTTGGTTATTAGTGCTTTCATGAAGTTAATACAGTCTGTTCCTTTCACTTCCTTTCTGTGTTCTCTGTCCTTTAATTCTGCCATTTTCTGAAACATCTCTTCTTGTGCGGTCTCAAGCTTTTTCTTCATTTTGATTTTTTGCAGTTTATCAGCTCATTTGAATGTCTATTTAAAGCCTCTTCCATTTTCAAGCCTTTTGTTATTTGAATTGCAATACTCCTGTGTTTTGTTTATTTTAATCAGCTCTGAATATATTTGACTTATTTCTCCTAGCTGAAGCTTGTACTGCATTTTGCTGAACAGCTTCAAGATTCTTCCCAGCCAGTGCCACCTTTTGTGGCTGATTTTATTTCAGATTCTCTAAATTTCTTTTTTGCAGGCATCTAGGCAAGTGCACTCACTAACCAGTAATTGAAATTTATCCGAAATAAATTCACTGCCTCTCTCTTCTGTGTTTCTTTTTTCACACTGACAGAGCTGAAATTAAGCTGTTACTCAGTGTGCAGTCATCTTGGAAGTTATTTAACTGTAATTTTTTTTAAATAAGAAACATCTTTATTAAATTATCACTTATGACATAGGCAATCATACATTTATGTAAATGAAAACAAACCATATTGACATAATCCCATCGGCAAGCATTTTACATCACAAACCATATTGACATAATCTTAATTGCAAACATTATACATCAATTATAACCTTCCCAATCATTATCAGTCAAGCATTACATTGCTTATTCAAGTCCTGCCTTATTTTAAACTTCATTCCTCCCAGTATGTATTGTTCCAACAATTCCCATTCATTTTCTGTGTAATTTGCTCCTACCCTTTTAAAAGATCCCAATTCCAGTTGTTTTATCTTTGTTACTGTATTCACTATTTCTAGTACAGTTGGTTTAGACTTTGATTTCCATTTTCTAGTAATTGCTTTTTGGCAGCAACCATAATTAGACTCAGCAAGGCCTTACTATATCTCTAGGCAATTCTAATTCTGTATCATATCTCAGAAAAAAAAGTTTCCTAGTTACACCAGTTTGCTCACCCAGTATCTCCAACAGAGTAGTCTGCATGGAATCTTTTAAAGTCTGCCAACTCATTGCACTCCCACAAAATATGTTCCAAATTACTCCTTTTTCCCCATCACACCTCCAACATTTGCTATCTGCCTGAGGAAAAATTCTATGGGGTCTGCTTGGGGTATAAAAATATCTATGTAAACATTTCCAAGCAAAAATCCCAAATCTAGTTTTTGTTGCATGTTTGGGAGACATACATATAGGCCACCATTATTTCTTTGTGAATTGCTTATCCAGTGTCTCTCTTAAATCCTTTCTAAAGTCCTCCAATTGAAATTTATACTTATGCAATGTTTTAAATGCTTAACTAATTATTGCTGTTTTAATGGCAACTTCTGTTCTAGATTTTACTAAAAACTGTACCAGTGCCGGTCCTTCATTTAGGACCCTCCTATTTCTTTCTCTTTGTCTGTACTCTGATATCAGTCCTTGATAGGAAAGGGAATCTCTAACTTGCAGTCCAAATAAATTCTTGGTGTCTTCCCATTCTATTACCTTTCTCTCCTTAGTTATTTGCTCCCAATACCTTGTTTTTTTGCCAGTTTTCAACAATAAATTCCAGCCCCCACTTGTTTATTGTCTGTATCCTTAATTGCCTACATCCCTTTTGGCAAAATTGGGTTAGGTTCTAGAATACTTTCTGCTACTTTATAAATGTAATATTTTGTATGATTATTGTTATTCTCTTTAATGATCTACATGCAGAATCCCATTATCTCCCTCTTTCTTGTGCTTTCCCTCTGTGTAGCTCTGAAATACCCCTTCAAAGTGGGTAATCCCAATCCACCTTGCTCTATTGGAAGAATTCAGCTTATCCCACTTGAATTGTGCCATCTTCCCCTTCCAGATAAAATCCTTCAGCTCTTTATTAATTGCTATCCACAACAACTTCTCTGGTTGATAAAAATATGCCTGACCCATGTACAAGACTAAAGGGACTAAAGACATTTTAACTGCTTGTATCTTATTATCCAAATCCATATAATAGAGCTTCCAGTTTCACATTTTTTGTATTATCTTTTGTTTAGTCTCTTCCCGCATATCCTTAGCTGCCACACTGGAATAATGTTTAATCCATACTCCTAAATACTGCTGTGATGATATGAGGTAATGCTATCTGTGCCAGGGAGACTAGTGCAGTGCATGTGTAACATATGCCAGCATAGCTAGCTGGAGTTTTGTAAATAATTTTGTCATTTGACTATCACACTGATTTGTACAGATGTTTGTGTTAAAAATGTAATTCTAAAGTTCCTTGTGTTAAAAATGCATTAACAGTGGGTTCTGCTGGACAGGAAAAGAAATATACATGTATTTCAGACAGTTTTATTATAACTGATTAAATGTATATGTTTTAACAGAAAATTCTAGAAGGGAAGAGGTTAATCTCAGTCCAGCTAATTTTGAAAAATTAGATTGAAACTTAAATAGGTTGGTTTGGGCCATAAAGGTTTTATCTTACAGGTCTGATTATAGCCAGAGACAAAAATGGAAATCTAGAACTAGAAATCTTACTGTATTATCCTTGGGGGTGAACTAATTGCTACCCTGGAAGGGTGGAAGTTTTTGAAATTATTTTATATCCTTCAGATGCTGCAACAGATCTTAGCAAAGCTCTGGGTGTGTATTCTACCAGTCAGGTGACTAAATGTGATGTCATTCTATAATCAACATTGAAATGTATTTTTTTTAGATATTAGTGAGAGATATGACAGAACTCTTACAGCAGCACTTTGTTTTTTGGAACCAGACAGGAACGATGTTTCACAAATGTCTCACACAACCACACTCCTCATATTGCCTTGCTGTAGTAAGCAACTCAGCACTCATCATCTTGCCTTACTGTAATAAGTAACTTAACTAGAGAACAGTAATTCTTTGGTCAGTCAGGAAAATATAGTGAGATTAGTTAAGTACTGGTTTTCTGCATCTGTGTGAATCTATCCAACTATGTTATTTTTTATCTGTTGTGATTGAAACTCTGGTGTTTATTGTATCTAGATATTTAGTATTCTCATATTTTCTATTTTATTATGTATTTTTAAATATTTCTATATTTTTCATTCTGGTTGCATTTAAGAGTACTTATGCTTATTTTGGTGACACTGGCCGCTCCTGAAAGCCTTGCTGCATTGGTCAAACTCTATAATTTGCATTAGTATTAATTTTACTTAGTATAATTGGGTACCCTTGTAAGAGCCTTAGAGTAGCTGACTGGTGGCAGTATAATTACCTTGCAGTCTTGGCAGAGGGGACACAGCTGGTAAATCTGTGCCAGCCTTTCCCAGTGTGTGTGTATCAGCTATGTAGAACAGCAACACAAAGTTCCAGAGTGGTCAGTGTGGACTCTTGTTTGGGGCCTGGAGAGAGAGAGAGTCCAGCCCCAGGTCTGGAGTCTGCTTCTAGTCTGCTCTTAAGGGAAATTGTGCTTGGTGCAGAGAGCTGCATCTGTAAATACTGTATATCCATTTATGCTGCTAGTGGTCATCCCTCAACAGTGTCATTTGTGAGGATTGAGGCTCCTTGATTACTGGCCCAGTGTAGGGACCATCACATACTGGTGGCAGCCGGGTGGGATATTAATTGTATTTCAGTAGTGTGTGGGTAGTTGTCACTGAAGGTGTGTGTACTCTCAGCAGCGACAAGGTAAACATGCAGAGTTTCATTTTCACAACAGTTTTATTTATTTTTGTTAGTTTAATTTAGCTAGGGAAAGCAGGCAAAAATGTCAACAGAGGATTATGATAAGCTGACAACCAGTTGGCCAAGGTGTGTGAAGCCAGAGGACTGGTGCATGCCAACCTGATTAAAGAGGAAATTATTCCAGCCTTAATTGCAGCTGCAGCTGCAGCATGGACCAGAAACTAGAAAGACAACCAGTCTGGTGATGGGGTGTGCAGCCTTTAGAAACAGGACAGTTCACCTTTTCCTCAGAGGACTTAAAAACCCATCTGGAGTTAGAGACTTGAACTGCAGGCCAAACATTTGGAATTAGAATTAGCTGAGAGACTGCAGCATTTGGAGGTTGAAGAGTATGGGAAACACTGGCATTTGGAGGCCAAAGAAATGGAGAAACAGTGCCAACATGAGATGGAGATATTTACTCTGTAAAAGTCATGGAATTAATGGGGAATGGAATAACTGAACCCCAGAAGCAATAAAGGTTGGCAAATTTATTCTACAGTTTACAGAGGGTGATAATATTGATAGCTTTATTCATATATTTGAAAGAGTATGTAAACCATGTAATGTTGACCAAGGGCTCTGGGTACTGTTCCTGACCTCCTTGCTCCATGTTAAAGCTGTAACTGTGGTTTCTAAATTGTCTAATACTAATTGTTTAAACTATGATAAAGTTAAACAATCTTTATTGGAATGTTTTAAGTTAACACCTGAAGCTTACAGAAGAAAGTTTCATGAGCATGGATGCAAGGCAGATGAAAGTGTATATGATTATATTGCTGAATTAAGCAGTTATTTTCATTGGTGGGTGAGTGGGTATCAGGTCACAACTTTTGAAAGGCTGGCAGACCTTTTTCTGAGGGAACAAGCCCTTAGCACTTTGCCTGAGGACATGAGAATCTGGCTGGTAGAGTGGGGGTGTAACTCTGCAGATGAGCTGGGAAGAAAATAGGATATCTATTTAGCAACAGGGCACCACGTCATAAGAAGGGGATACCCAGTGTTGCACATGGATATAAGGGAACACATGGTGGGCAGTCTAAACTACTCCAACAGAGTCCACCAGTAACAGGGGAAGCCACTAATTCAGGTACACAGTCAGGATCAAAGGTTAGATTTTTTAAATGTAACCAGAGGGGTTATGTAGCATACAAATGTCCACAGAAGCAAGATGGGGAACAAAAGGTGAGGGAGCCAGCAAGTGGGAATAAAAGCATGCAAATGGTAAGTTTTCTGGAGACAGCAGGTGTACCAAACTATCACTGGAGTTTGTATCCTATATTAATGGATGGAAGATAGACCACTGCTAAGAGAGAGACAGTCTTTGACATAACAATTGTGAAGCCTGCAGTGGTTAAAGAGGAGCAGTACTTGCTTGGGTAGTCTGCTCCAGTCAGAGCTTTAGGAGGGACCCCATTCTAGATACCTTTGGCCAGAGTTCACCTTGACTGGATAGGTGGAAAAGGAAGCAAGTAGTTAGGTGTGTTTGAGAATATCCCTGCAGATATGTTGATAGGGAATGATTTGATAATGCAGTACCTTGTGTGCATGCAGTTACATGCAGTCAGGCTTGGAGACAGGCATGTGGATCTTGGTAGCCTGGGGGAGACCCAGACAGACCCCCACACCTGAAGCTGGGCTGGTGATGTGGCTATTTCAGGTAGGGAGCTACCCTGTAGCAGTGAGCCTAGAAGTGAACCATAGCTGCTGGTAGGTACTGATGTTCCCGTGGATAGGGTGACTGCAAGGACAGAGGTGAGTGGTAGTACCCAGGCTGACAGTGAGGCACCACTGCCAGAAGATACCAGGCTTCATGTGGGGAGGGACCTGGAAAGGGTCACAAAGATAGAGCTGAGACAGGCTCAGTTTTCGGACCCTACCTTATGAGGCTTGAGGGAGGTAGCTAAGGAGGCACCTGATTTTCAAGGAAAAGGGGAGCCTGTATACTGGAACAAAGGGTTACTGTATAGAGAATGGACCCCTGGGGGAGGGCTAGAGGGTGAGGTAATACTGCAGTTGGTAGTGCCCAGAGCCTACAGTATGGCACTTTTAGCCAGAGTCCATGACATTCCTTTTGCAGGTCATATGGGCATAAAGCATACCAAGATATATATTATGCAGAACTTGTATTGGCTTGGGATTGCAAGGGTTGTAATAGGGTACTGCAGGTCCTGTGAGCAGTACCAAAAGGCAGGCAAGGCAGGAGACAATGTCAAAGCTCCTTTGATGCCTTTGCCTGTGACTGAAGAGCCATTTCAGAAGGTAGCTATGGATATTGTGAGGCCTCTGAGTACCCCATGTTCCACAGGGAAGACATGTATCCTGGTGGTGGTAGATTATGCTACTAGATACCCTGAGGTGGTGGCTCTGTCCTCCATTGAGGCAGAGAAGGTGGCAAATGCAGTGTTAGAGATTTTCAATAAGGTAGGTTTCCTGAGAGAAATACTGACTGACAGGTGCCAATTTCATGTCAGACCTGCAGGCTTGTCTGTGGAAGTGCTGTGGAGGCAAGTACCTAAAGACCACCTTCTACCACCCCCAGACTAATGGTCTTGTAGAGAGGTTAAACTCTACACTAAAGACCATGCTATGGGCATTTGCAGACCAGTTTGAGAGAGTGGGACAAATATTTGTCAGATCTGCTATTTGCATAGAGAAGTACCCAGGAATCCACAGGTTTTTCACCTTTTAGTTGCTGCATGGGCATAGCGTGACGTGGCCTTTAGATTTGATTCATAGTGGGAAGGTGAGGGAGAATCCCACAAGGAGTCTGTTGTGGCATATATCCCAAACCTCAGGACAAGGCTTAGGGAGCTCATGGGCTGGGCCCAGGAGACCCTGGCAGGAGCTCAACAGCAGAAAAAGGTCTGGTATGACAGGAATGCTCAAGGCTGAGAGTATGCTGTGGGACAGCAGGTTATGGTGCTCATTCCTGTCAGATGGAATAAGCTGCAGTCATTCCAAAAGCTTAAAGGGGCTTTAGGAGGACCTCCCCCTCTATTAACCAGTCCAGACTACAGCAAAGAATTTGTTATACAGGTGGATGCTTCAAACCATGGAATGGGGGCTGTACTCAGCCAGGTCTCCTCAGAGGAAGAACAGCACCCAGTTGTACATTTCAGCCGTAGACTCCAACCCAGGGAGGAATGTTATGCAGTTGCAGAACAAGAATGTCTAGCTATAGTATGGACACTGCACAATCCCTTAACATGGCTACATCATGCCAGCAAGCAAAATACCAAGTTAAGGTGGAGCCTAGGGTTGCAGGTATATGACATGATGGTGCAGCACCATAGTGGGGTCAGCAATGCCAATGCAGATAGGCTGTCAAGACAGGGTATAGGTTAATGTGCTCCCAGACAGGCCTGTTTATCTCAAGCAATGTTTTCCAGGGTCACTTTAAAAATTAGTTTGAGACTTCAAATGGGGAGGGATGTGATGATATGAGGTAATGTAATCTGTGCCAGGAAGACTAGGGCAGTGTATGTGTAACATATGCCAGCATAACTAGCTGTAGTTTTGTAAAGAATTTTGTCATTTGACTATCATACTGATTTTTACAGATGCTTATGTTAAAAATGTACATGTAAAGTTGCTTATGTTAAAAATGCTTTAACAGTGGGATCAGCTGGACAGAAAAGGAGATGTACATGTCTGTCAGACAGTATTATTATAACTAATGAAATGTATATGTTTTAACAGAAAATTCTGAAAGGGAAGAGGTTACTCTGTCTAGCTAATTTTGAAAAATAGGTTGGCTTAGGCCATAAAGGTGTTTTATCTTACAGATCTGATTTCAGCCAGAGACAAAAATGCCTGGGAAAACCAGGACTAAGAATCTTACTGTATTGTCCTTAGGGTGAACTAATTGCTACCCTGGAAGGGTATAAGTTTTTGAAATTGTTTTATAGACTTCAGATGCTGCAACAGATCTTAGCAAAGCTCTGGGTGTGTATTGTACCAGAGGTAGGTAACCAGATGTGATGTCATTCTATAACCAGCACAGAAATTATTTTTTAGATATTAGTGAGAGAGATGATGGAACTCTCACAGCAGCACTTTGTTTTTTGTAATGTGACAGGAAAGATCTGTCACAGATATCTCACACAACCACACACTTCATCTTGCCTTGCTGTAGTAAGCAGCTCTCAACACATATCTTCCCTTGCTGTAGTAAGCAACTCTCCACACACATCATCTAGCTTTGCTGTAGTAACTTAATTAGGAAACACTAATTCTTTAGTCAGTCAGGAAAATACAGTGAAATTAGTTAAGTATTGTTTTCTGCATCTGTGTGAATCTATCCAACTGTGCTATTTTTTATATTTCTTGTGATTGAAACTCGTGTTTATTGTAGCTAGATATTTAGTATTCTCAAGTTTTCTTTTTTATTTATTATTAAATATTTCTGTATACCTTTAACATCTTAAGATACTTATGCTTATTTTAGAGACACTTGGCTGCTCCTGAAATTCTTGCTGCATTGGTCAAACTCTACCACTTGTATAAGTATTATTTTTACTCAGTATAATTGGGTACACTTGTAAGAGCCTTAGAGTAGCTGAATGGTGACAACGTAATTACCTTAGAGTATGGGCAGAAGGGCCATAGCTGGTAAATCTGTGCCAGCCTCTCCCACTTAGTGCATGTGTCTGAAAATCAAATATCCAAGTGTGTGTGTCAGATACGTGAAACAGCGACACAGAACTCCAGAGTGGTCAGTGTGGAGTCTTGTTTGGAGCCTGGAGAGAGAGAGAGTCCAACCCCAGGTCTGGAGTGTGCTCCCTGTGTGATCTTGAAGGAAATTGTGCTTGGTCCAGAGAGCTGCATCTGAAAATGCTGTGTGTATCTATTTTTGTTCTTAGTTGTGAGTATTGAAGCTCATTGACTCTTGGCACAGAGTGGGGACTGTCGCAACTTCATTTTATCATGTCCCCATAAATATGGATATTGCTGAACCATTTTGTGTGTGGGTACAACATTTACCACTGTTGCCTTCATTTTATCTTCATTAATTTTGTAAATTGAAAAGATTTGAAACTGTCTCAAAATGTTCCACAACACTGTAATGTCCTTTTCTGGTATTGTGAGGTGTAAAATAATATAATCTGCAAATAGAACCAGTTTTTCTTGACTACCATACCAGTTATATCCTTGGATTTCTGAATCCCTTATTTTCTTTGCCAATGGTTTTAAATATAATGCAAATAACAAATGTGAAAGAGGATACCCCTGCCTGGTTATCCTACTCAAGCAGAAATGATCAGAGAGGACCCTGCCCACTTTAATTTTTGGCTCTGATCCCTAATATATCCTCTAAATCAACCTTATAATTTTATCAAGGAATGTAAATACTTCCATTTCTCTTCTCATAAATACCCAGCTTACTCTGTCAAATGCTTTCTCTGCATCAAGACCCACCATCAACAGTGGTATTTTCTTATGTTCTGCTTCCCTCTGGATCATCAGTATTCTGTTAGTGTTGCCAAATGTTTGCCTCCCCTCCACAAAACCACATTTATCCACATCTATCAATTTTGACATTAATTTTGCCATTCTGTTAGCCATTATAGACATAAACACTTTATAATCATGATTTAATATTGAAATTGGCCTGTATGAAGCTGGATCTGATGGATCTTTACCCTGTTTAGGCATTACAGCTACCACCACTTTCTTCCAGGTTGTTGGTACTTCTCTTTCTCTTAAAATACTGTTAAAAACTTCCAGATCTTTATTAGTTTTTCCCTCCTAGTCTCCAAATTTCACAGGAATACCATCTATTATTGGGGAGTTTCCTCTAGATTGGTTTTACATCACCATTTTTATCTCGTCTACTCATAACTGTCAGTACTTCAGCCTCATTCACCTTTAACTTTGGCATATTTAATTCTTCCATAAACACTTCCATTTGTAACTTTTCTTGATACTCATATGTCTCTGCTTTATATAGACTTTCATAAAATTTCTGAAATGTTTCTAATACCTCTATAGGATCTTATTACCTTCCTTGTTATAGGCTCTTTAAGCTTGTTGACAGCCATTTCTACTCTATCATTGTGATAAAAGTTTTTATGCTCTAGAATTATTATAAAAAACAGTTGCTTAACAATAATCTTTCTAAACTCATGCATATTATTGAGGTATCCCTTATTTTCTGTTTTATCCTGCAGTTGCTCCTCCTGTTGTTCTGTGAGATTCCCCCTATTCTGCAATACTTTAACATTTGTCAGGCCCTCTAAATAATTCTTGTTACTTCTTAACCATATCTCCCTTTCTTGTATTTACAACTTGTTTTTAAACTCCACTTTAATTGTATCCCACTCCCTAGCTACATTTTCAGAAGAAATTTCTATCTTCTCTAATATTTTCTGAATAATTTCTACTATACCCATTCCTTAAATTCCTCTCTTTTCAACAGATATGTGTGAAAGCACCAGTGTCTCTTTTTATTCTATTACCCCATGTTTTTATTTTAGTTATTATTGGCACATGATTTGAAATACTTATGGGGAACATCAAGACCTTCCATTAAATGCATGTGCATGCTCCTGTGAAATGTAAATTCTGTATAACCTAGCCCAGTTTTTGTATCTTGGGGAATAATATATAAATTCACTCCAAACTCCTAGTACCAAATTTACATCTTCAGTGCCAAATATTTTCATAAATTTCTTCAAACGTCTACCCTAATTTGTTATACTTTCCCTTCTGGGCCCCCCAGATGCAGCTTCCCTGCTGTAAATCAAATTCCAGTCCCTACCTATAAGTAATATTCCTTACTGAAAGCTGGATTATTTCTCATAAAATTGTCTTAAGCTCCATTATAACAGTTTTAGGTGAAATATAAATAAATATCAATGTAATCCTCCTCCCTTGACAGTAGCTCCTTTGTACTACAAATCTGCCATTATCTTTTTTTGTCATCTTCTATCACTATTGGAGCTCATCCTGCAATTAATATAAGTACTCCTTTTTTCCTTTGTCCCAGGTATTCCACTGTATAACCATCCTGAAAAACTTTATTGCATTCACATGTTCATTTCTTTTCAAGTGTGTCTTCTGTAACATAGTTGTTTGCAGTCTACATTTTCATGTAGTTCACTACTCTTTCTTTTTTGTATTTATCTATGAGACCATTGATATTTAAAGACATTACAGAAAGCATCATTGTATTAAAAAGTTATTATTCCCACCTTTTATATATAGCAGCATTTTTGTTAAAGGTCTAGTTCCAGCTTTTGTGTTGCATGCATACACTGTTTGGTAGATTGAACTCCTACAGTTATTTCTTGTCATATCCATTTGAGTCTATGTCGCATCTTACAAAACTTTTTGTTTCATTGAAAGCCCTCGAAAAACACCCCAATACTCCCTACAACCTATTAAGTTAATACTAACACACAAAACTATGTACATCTTCAAATATTGATGTTTTACCCTCCTAATAGAAACAAATGTCCCAAACTGACAGCCACACTCACAGACCTGAGCCTGCCTAAAAGAAAGGTTATCCATGCTAAGACACATGATGCACCCTGTGCTTCTGCCTAGTGCTGTCTGGTTTTGTCTTATCTTTATAGCTCTCCCAGCTGGGAAAACACCTGAATGCTTTCAGAGAACATTATCTCTTAGGCAATTTATCTTGTTTTCTAGCCAGTTTCTCTTTATCAGATTGTCTCCATGGAGACATGAGGACCAGATACAGAATTGCTTCTAAGCATAAATGTATTTTCTAAAAAAGACTTATAATATTCAATATTCTTTTTCATTTACTTGCTTTCTCTTAAAATTTTTTACTAGATCAAGCTAAGGGCCTTAATCCAGTCATTCATCCATGTAAGAATGAGAAAAGGCACATTGTTTTCTTTCATCGTGTTCTTTTAACCAGACTTTTTTTAATTGCAGTGTCTACATTTCTTGAAACTAAACAAGGAGAAATCAAGAAGGAGAAAAAAACAGGAGCACCTGTTTACAATAGTATCCCCATTACATTTGTAAACAATCGAGAAAGCTTTACTTTGTAGCATGCAAAGAAAAGTTTACACTATTAAAATAGTACTATTAAGAAAAAATGTTTTACTTAGTTAACTTTCTCCCTTCCCCAAGTATTTTTTTGAACATTAACAATATGATATAGGGCATATACGTTAGAGTCCCCACAAGTCCAACAAAGTCCAAAATTGTCCAACATTTCCAGAGTTTCTTGTTTTGTCATATTTCACAAATATAATTATTGCTTTGTAATCCCACACTTATGAATTTCCAAGTTACTAGTTTTATTCCTGTTCATCTTCATCTTCCAAATCCTGTCTGTGCTTCACTTTCAATGTACTCTCAAATGTTCTAGTCCACTCTCTTGCACCCTTCCTTCTCCCCAGCATTTTCTGTTGAAACATTGGAAAATATTTCACTGGCACAGTCTCTCTGTGGTCTTTATCTACCAGAAGAACAAGTAGCTGATTCTCCTTCTGTTTCACAGCTGACTTTTTGTTGGACAGACTTTTGTATTTCCTCCTTAGCATGTAGTACATCAAAAAAATGATTTTGTCCCTCCAGGGAAGAGTAATTTGAAGATAGCTGGGTAGTGCAGTTTAAATCTCATGCCTGCTTTTTGACATTCCCTGAATAGTGGAACAAATTTACTCCAATTCTGTCTGGTGTACAATGAATAGTCATTCTCCACAAAATGCTGCTGTATCCCACTTTTAGTACTGCGTCCTTCTGCTGCAGTTTTGTCAGAATCAACTACTTCTGCTGGTCGGATTGGATCTTTACTATTAAAGGACTAGGTTGCTGTCTTATAGGCAGGTTTGGAGCATACACATGGTGTGCCCTTTCAGTTAACAACTGCTGTGGAATACGAGTCTATTTGCTTATTTGTGCTTTCATAAAATTAATACATTCTGTTCTTTCCAGCATCTCTGGTACAGCTGAAAATCTCAGGATTTCCCTATGTGCTTTGTCCTTTAATTCTGTTATTTTTTAAACCTCTCTTCTTGAGCAGTCTCATATTCAGCCAGTCTTATCTTCATTTTGACCTCTGATTTGTGCAGTTTTATCATCTCATCTGAATATCTGTTTAAAGCTTCTTCCATTTTTTCCAGCCTTTTGTTGATTGAGTTGATATACTCCATAGGTTCATAGGTTGGTACTAGGCTATCGGCCCTACAGCCTATACAAGCCTAGCAATAACAATTCCCTGGATATTTCTTCCCACAATATTTACTTCTGTGGACCCCTGTCTAGCAGGGTGACTGACATGATCCCCAGGGTGAATTTCCTATCCAATCATCAAGGTTCCTTTTGAAGAGGGCCAAGGAGGCGCTCTACTTGACATGTATGGGCAGTCTGTTTCCAGAGTATGGGGAGTCTCTGGGTCAGGAACCTATCCCTCCAGCATGTTTTGTTCATTATGATAACAAGGTTTAGATCCCTGGAGCATGTGGCTCTGAGGGATTGGGATTTCTTTAAGTGGAGATGTACAACAGCTCAGGGTTTGACATGGCCTTGTATTGCCTCTGAGTAGACGATATGCTACAGAGTATAGCTGGAGTTTTTTTTAGATGGTCAGCATAGGGCATCTGCTTTAGGCCTGTGATGCTTTTAGTGAGGTATTTCTGTGGCCTTTCCAGCTGTTGCAGATGTCTTGTGAGGTACATACCAAATGGGGCATTATACTCTATAACGGGTCTAATGAGGGATGAGTACAGTGGGACAATGACCTCCTTTTTTTCTGGATGAAAAGCCCTTAGTGATGAGGTGTGCCACATAGAAGGATTTCTTGACTGTTGTGGTGATGTGGTTATCAAAAGTGAGACTACTGTCCACCTGTGTCCCTAAGTCTCTCATCACACTTTTGATGTTTAGTGTACTGCCACCTATGTGGTAATTCATGGGTACTTGTTTTTTTCCAAAGTGGATAACTATACATTTCTTGGCATTAAGCTTGAGCCCATGGCTCTTGCACCAGGCATCTGTTTCTGTAAGGCCCTTTTGTAGAATATCCACATCATTTGGGGATTCAATAATGGCTCCGAGTTTGCAGCCATCTGCAAACTTTGTTAGCCAGAGTCCCTTAGTGTTGGCCTGTACTTCAGAGAAGCAGATGCCAAACAAGAGTGGTCCCAGGATTGAACCCTGAGGTACTCCAATTGTCACTTGTCTGGAGCTGGATTTGGAGTCGTCTACTTTTACAGTCTGGGTTCTGTCAGTAAGCCAGTTGGCAACCCATTGAGTGACGTAGGGATTTATGCCCATCTTAGTAAATTTATCTTTGATTCAAGAGTGGGGGATAGTGTCAAAGGCCTTGGTGAGGTCCAGATAGGCTGTGTGGACCGCCTTACCCTCGTCCACAGCTCTAGAGACTGATTCGAAGAAGTCAATCAGATTCAGGAAACAAGATCAGCCCTTCACAAACCCAAACTGGGTGGGGTCCAGTGTTTGAAGGTTGCCAATGTCTTTGTTTATAAGTTCCATGATAATGCATTCCATGCCCTTGCAGATCAGGCTTGTCAGACTGATGGGACGGTAGTTCCCAGGATCCAAGGTGGATCCCTCCTTGTGGAGTGGGATAACTGTAGCTGTGTGCCACTCAGTGGGCATGAATCCTGAGGTGTGGCTATGATTAAACATGACACTTAAGTGAGGTGCCAGTTCATTTTGTAGTTCATGTAGTACACAGCCTGGGGATGTCATCTAGTCCCATGGATGCTGTATTCTTAGCTTTGGAGAGTGTGGTTTCTACCTGTGTGACCGTGATTACCAGAATTTGGCAAACGTTTGGTATTGAGATGGGCCCCTTAGGGGGTGAGAAGGGGGTGAAGTTCACACTAAATCGATCTGCCAGGATATTGGCAATATCCTTGGGATCAGTATATTTAATGCCATTCTGTTGTAGCTCAGAGCAGATCTGAGAATTGCCATTTAGATTCTTGACATAACTATTGTTGTCTTTGGAAATTTTATTTTCGTAACTAGCTTTTGAGGATTTTATGAGGGATCTCAGCTTCTTACTGAGGCTGGTGAGGTAGTTTTTTGCATCCTGGGATTTCCTGTTTTCTGCAACAGTTTCTTCCTTCTGTTGTATAGTTTGTTTATAGCAGGGGACCACCAGATTGGCTTCCCCTTTTTGGAGAAGAGCATGTTGGTTCTATTTGGGATGGCACAATTCATGCACGAGTGGATGTGCTTGTACAGTGCCTTAGTGTAGGATTCTGCAGTCGAACTTTCAGATCCCATCTGCATGGGTGTCATGAAGTTTGTCACTTCTGACTTCAGTAGCATGAAGTTGGCTTTGGAGAAGTTTTTTAAGGAGGTTTCCTTACTGGGGGGTTGGGGTGGGATGTGGATGTCAAGGGTGATTTGCTTATGGTCAGACCTGACCAATGAGGGGGTGACCACTGTTGTGGAGCATCTATCTCCCATGTTGGTAATGACCAGGTCTAGGATATTGGAGCAGCTGGTGGGACAATGGATTAGTTGATCCAGGGCATTGGAATTTATGAATTCCAAGAACCGCTGGGAAAAGGAGTTGGTACCCGAGTAGTTTTCCCAGTTAATGGCAGGGTAGTTGAAATCACCCAGTATTAGGGTGTTTGGTTGTATCTTAATATTTTCCAGTATGTTTAGAAAGGTGTAGTGAGAATATTGGTGCATGGTGGGGGATCTGTAGCAAGCTACAATTTAGATTGCTGTCTTATCTAGTGTTAGTTGCACCTGGAGAATTTCAGATGTATTGTGTTGGGCAACTACCCTGGAGGTGTGGATATCCTTGGTGAATATGGGCACTCCTTCACCTTTAGTGTTTTGGTCTTGGTTTTGTGGCCGAAAAGTGTGGTAAGAGTTGTAGCCTGGTATTGCAGGGGTGCTCTCTGGATCCTTGAACCAGGTCTTAGTTACTGCACAGATATTGATGTTCTCCATTTTTAGGAGTGCCTCGAGAAAGTGCATTTTGAGGTTTAGACTTCTAGCATTACCTTCAGATTTTGCATGCTTGCATCTGTTATGGTGGTGGTTTTATCATTTGAACCTTGCCTAAAGAAGGCACTATAGGGGTGGCAAAAGCTTTAGCCAGTAGCCTGAATCCCAGGGGTAACAGGTGCAGACTATCACTGGCAAAGCATCGTGGTTTGTCGATCATGGTTTCCCAGGCAGACAGATACTGAATTCCCTTTGAATGACACCAGAAGCTTAGCCAATTGTCGAAGTCAATCATTTTATCCTTATACTGTAGTATCATTCTGGGCGAAGGCAGGATGCTACTCAGGGCTAGGGTCATATCTGCCTGGGCCACATGATGCAAAAGCTCTTCCTTGTCTCTTTTCATGTAGTCCAGGGAGGCATGTCTCAAGTCATTCACTCCAGCATGGACAATGACAGAGTCATATTTGTACTTGTTGTGGAGTGACTTGAGTGAATGCATTATGTGGCGGATCCTGGCACCCGACAGGCAGCTGACTGTAATTTTCTCCTTGTTCATCCTGGTGAGTGGGACATCAGTATGCCTGACTATAGAGTCACCTATTACTGAAGTGTTGGGTACATTGTCTTGCCTTAGGGGCTGTTGGGTGGCACACTGGTGTTGTGAGCTATGTGTCACTTTGGTTGTGACTGGTGTTTGTGTTTCAGCTTCAGAGGTCCTTGTTGCTTGGGCAGGTTAATGTTAAGGACCTCTGCATATGTGGGTTTAGTGTTGCTATGTGTGGGTGTTGATGGTGTGGGTTTTGAAGGGCTATGAGTTGCTTGAGGTGTAGTGCAGGTGTTAACCTTCTCCTCTTGACTGTCTAGCACAATCTTGGCCAGAGAGAGCTTTGCTTCCAGTTTGGCTATGTAAGTGCATCTCTCGCAGGTTGTAGTGTTGGGTGGTAGGAGGAGAGGATTGTCTGTGTACATGAGGCAGTTGCCGCATTGCCCCAGTATACCCAGATTCACCAGGTGGACAGGAGAAATCACCGGAAGCTGACCCTTGGACATGCCTGTTCAGGTGCTTTTTTTGTAAAGTATAAGAGCTGTTGTCCCTTACCTTTGCAAGGTACTTTGCAATTATAGGCTGTTTAGTGTCTGCAATTAATTTCTCCTTATTGACAAGGAGAGTTGAGTGTTTGTATCAGTTTCAGGCTTCCTAGTGCTTTCCAGCAGGTTCTACAGCAAGTGTTAGTCACAGGGGTTCAGATTTTAATGCTACTACTGAGAAACCAGCTAGTTCTAAGGGAAATTTTGAAGAGCAGACGTTCTGGCACCTGGACTACTTTAACTGTAGCCTCGCAGTGCTGCATGATGTAAAAAATGTGCAAACCCACACGTTTTTAAGCCAGAAAGTTGAAAGGGATAGAAATCAACCCAAAAAGGCTAATAAAATTACAATTTCAGTGCTGGAAACAACTCCTCTAGTGTTAGATAGGCAGTACAATGCTCACCACTCCCACTGGTAAGCAGTAGGACTTCCCTCTACCACAGCAAGGTCTGGATAGCTCTGAGCACAGGAAATAAAGTCCTGAGACAAGCAAAGCCTGGGATATGGACTGGGTAGGAAATGAGCAAACAAGATATTATTTTTTTTGTGTTAAAATAGGCTAAACAATGCAATAATACAGTAAATAAACACAGAAAAGGCTAACACACGAGTGTGTAGCCCTAAACAGTAAATGCAATTAAAACTCTAGAAAATTAGCAATTTAAAACTTTTTAAATGAAGCAAGGCAAGTGCACAACTGAAAAAAAGAGAAGTCTATATATACAGAAAAGCAGCTAAAACACACAAGCAATTCAGATGCAGTGCAACCTAGAGCACTTGAGTTGTAGCAATATTAAGGCAATTACAGTTATAATAAATGCTCTAAAATATACTCTATATTTCCAAAATGTTTGAGAAGCACAGTTAGAACACAAGGAGATTCAGGCATTTTTTTTTTTTTTTTTGGAAAGGGAAAAAGGAGAAACCGAAGGCCTTCTCAGATGTTCTCTCTGTATTAGGTAGAATGAGCTAATGACACTAGACTGGGAGGAGTATCCCAGATCAAATTTACAGTAGGGGCGGGCAACTGCAAAGCCACCAAGTATAACAACAAGGGTGTTTTGTTTATTTTAAGCAGGTTTGTGTGCTGTTTTCTTGTACTTTGCTCTAGGTTACTGGAAGTCATGTCTGGAGCTTGCACTGCTTCTTGCTGAACAGCTGCAGTACTTTTCCCAATCAGTGTTTTTTCCTTAATGTTTTGAAGCCGATTTTCATTCAGGTCCTCTGTTTTTTTCTTGGCATCCAAGCTGTGCACTTACTAGCCAGTTACTGAAAGTTACCAAGAAACACAACAATCCCACTGGCCTTCTCTGCTGAATTTCTGTTTTCCCACCGGAAGAGCTAGAATTAAGCTGCTAATGAATGTGCAGCCATCTTGGAAGTCCTTAACTGTTAATTGTTGAGCCTCATCTATCTCTAACCTTGGCATACTTAAGTCTTCCATAAATAATCCCATTTGCCCTCTTGTCTTCTACTTTTCTCTACTTTACACAAATTTTCATAACATTTCCGAAATATCTCTAATACCTCTATTTGCACAAATTTTCATAACATTTCCGAAATACCTCTAATACCACTACAGGATCGCTGGTTATTTGTCTTATTTTAGGCTGCCTATGTTTGGTGACTACCCTTCCTACATTCTGTTGCCTAAGTCACTTTGCTAAAAGTTTTTGTGTTCTTGAGCTATTATCAAAAAATAATTGCTTAGCAGTAACATTTCTAAACTAATGCATGTTGTGCAATTACTTCCTTAGTTTCTTTTTATACTCTACAGTTGTGCTCTTTTTGTTCTGTGAGATTCCTTTTATTCTGCAATACTTTTTTTTGTTAGCCTCATTAGTAATAACTATTGCTTCTTATGTCATTTTATCTTTTATTTCTATCCTATTTTTAAACACCATTATTTTATCCTACTCACTAGCTATAACTTCTAAAGATATTATCATCCTTAATAACTCTCAAATAATTTCTACAGCCAATTTCTTAAATAACTTTCTTTTTAATGGGCAGGTGGGAAAGTATCAGTCTCTCATTTTTACTTCATTATCCTGCCTTTTTATTTTAGTTTTCTTTGATGCTTGAGCTAGAATACTTATTGAATATATGTTGAAACTTTCAATTAAATGCACATTCTCCATTTCTGTCTACTGTAGCTCATTTATTGTACCTTGGAGAATAATTTGTAAATCCTGTCTGAATTTCTATTACTGAATTGAAATCTTCTGTACCAAATATTTTCAGGAATTTCTTCAGAAATGTACCCTATTTTGTTATATTGTTCCTTCTAGGTCCTCCATCATGCATCCTCTCTATTGCAAATCAAATTCCAATCTGCACATATAAATAACATTCCCTGCTGAAAGCTGTTTATTTCTCTCCAAAATTTCACAAGCTCCATAATGGCAGTTTGTGGTGGAATATAACTAAAAGCTAGTATAATCCTACTCATTTGCTAGTAGCCCTTTACTAGCATAACTCTACCATTATTGTCTTTTTGTTCCCCTTCTGTCTCTATTGTAGCCCCTCTAGCAATTAGTGTAATTACCTCCCATTTTCTTTGTGAATAATAGTCTGCTGAATGTCCATCCTGAAATCCTTTTTGTCAAATTCACATGCTCATTTCTTTCCAAATGTCTTCTGCAGCATCATTTGCACATTCCGTTTCTTAGTATAATTCAATACTCTCTCCTTTTTGTCTGTAGCTATAAAGGCCATTTACATGATAAAAATCAGCTGTTCACACCTATCATACATGACAGTTTTTGGAATATATATTTCCAAGTGTTGTGTTACATGCAAACACTAATGTTTGGCGGGCTGATCTTTTATTTAGTAGATTATTTTTATCTACATTTGAACCTATGTCACATTTTCAAGGCTCTCAGTTTTAATGAAAGCCCTCAAAAAAGAACACCTCTATCATCTAACGACTTTGAGAAAACATGCAAAACTATGTACATCTTCAAACAATGAAGTTTAACCCTCCAGATAGGAACAATTGCCACAAATTGACAGCTGGATCCACAGGCATTAGCTAACCTAAAATTAAGGTTATCCACACTAAAGGACATGCTACAGCACATGTTCCCATTTATACTGATTGGTGTCTGTTCTTTTCTTATCTCTATTCCCCTCCAAGATGTAAAAAACAATGTGTATCCTTTAAAAAAAAACATTAACTTTTAGACCTAAGAAAACGTGAACTGGCTATCTTTAAGTAAAACTAAACTCTACACTGTTCTATTAAATGCATTAAAGTATTAAGACTGTTAGGGAGACTATCTCTTATTCATTTCCCATAATTTAAAACTTTATTTTTTTTCACTGAACTGTTTGACATTATAGCTTTAGATTTTGCATTTCTCACAACAAGGAATGCTCAGAACTCTCAAGATTAATTGTTTGCTGTTGGAGACAGCTTCTCTGCATGTAAAAGTAGTCAGCAGTGAATCTTTGTGAATTCCTTTCAGAACAAAATATACAACTGTCTTCAGCTGCAGACTTCTTGACTCTTACTGAACATTTGCTAATGGAAAACAAAATGAGGTAATATATTTGCAAATGGAAGAAACAGCATTTGTTCATGTTTTTTTCATCATTTTGTCTTATTTTTCTTACCTACATGCTTAAAAAATTTTTATTTTTAGCTTACACCTAGGGCATTAATTTAGGCATTTACCCTGGTAAAAATAAGAGAAAACATCTTAATTCTATGTGTAATATAATAAGTGCACCTTTACACCCCACCCCTCCCCAAGCAACCTTATTAGCAGCATATTAACATTAAACTTCCTTTTATCCATCTTTTCTCCTCTTGTTATTCTGTAAAGCCTGTATTTCTTACAACTAAAAAAGGACTTGGTTAATATTAACACATTCAACATGCACTCAAAAGACCATCTCACACCACATTTAAAATACTCCTGACTACTACTACACAAAACTGCTTTACTGTATGTAACATGCAGTTTATTTCATGAAATATTTTATACAAATAATGAAAACAAAAATTGTTTTACTTGGTTACTTTTCCCTTTTAGTGTCCTCCTAAACATTAATGACATAGAGTAGGGCATATACTTTACAGTCCACCTAGAAGTTTAACAAAATCAGCAAAAGTCCAGTCTTTTTAGCCACTTTTTCTTGCAAATCCATATCTCACAAGTGTGACTGATGCTTTTATAGTCTCCCATTTACTCACTGAATTCAGAGTTGCTGGTTGTCTTTCTGTTCATCTCCATCTCCCAACACCAAACTCTGGTTCAAGTCCAAGGTATTCCTAATTCTTCTAGTCAACTCTTGTGCTTTTTTTCTGTCTCTGAGACATTTTCCTTTGGAACACTAGAAAATGTTTCACTGGCAAAGTCTCCCTATTAGCTTTATATTGTCAGAAGATTGGGAGCAGAGTCCCCTTCAGTTTCCTGGCTCATGTTTAGTTAGGTATACATTATTATTTCTTCCTCCTCAGCTTATTCTGCATCCAAAAATGTTTTTGATCCTCCAGCAATTTTTTTTTCTGAAGATAGCTGGATAATATCTAGTGGATAAAGCAACTTGAATCTCACACCTGCCTCTTAACAATCCCTGATTGCTGGGAAAATTGCTTCTCTTCTGCCTAATATACAAATAATAATTTTCCACAAACACTCTTCTGTCTCCAGTCTTTAATACTTTTCCTTCCTACCACAGTTTTGTCACAATCAGCTCTTTCTCCTGGTATAATTGCTTCTTTACTAATATAAGTCTTGTTTGCTTTGTCATGGCCAGGTTTGGAGCAGACACCCTATGAGCCCTTTTAATTAACACATGTTACTGTGGGATACCACGGTGGTGGTGCTGCAGTAGCGTTGTCGCCTCACAGTATGATGTCCTGTTCGATTCTCAGCTAGAGCGTCTTCTGTGTGGAGACATGTGTGAATGGGAGTACCTTCATTGAAGGTTGTGCATCAGAGCTGGCAACTCGGCACGTAAAAATCTACTGCCGATCATTAGCGGACTGGAGTTCCGCTGCGGCAACCCCTAACTGGGAAAAGCCGAAAGACACAACAACTGTGGGATACCAGTCCAGTTGCTTATTTGTGCTTTCATAAAGATAAATACAGTATGTACCTTCCAGTTTCTCTGGTACAGCAGAAAATCTCAGGTTTTCTCTGTGTGCTCTGTCATCTAATGATACCATTTTTTAAAACATAGACTTTTCAATTCACTCTGATTTAAGCAGTTTTGTCAGTTCATCTGAATAGCTAGTTAAAGTTTCTTCTACATTTTCCTGCCTTTTGTTACTTGAGTTGATATACTCATTCAGTGTTTCATTTAATTTAATTTAATCACTTCTAAGAACATTTGATTTATTTTTCCTCTAAATTACTGGAAGCCATCTCTTGTAACAAAGCTGAAGCTTGAAAAGCTTTTTGCTGAACAGCTATAGGATTCTTCCCAACCAGTGTTTTCTCTTCACCTTTTCTTTTGATTTTCTTTCAGGTTCCCTAAATTTCTTCTTTGCTGGCATCCAGGTGGTGTACTTGGAAATAACTGACTTTTATCCAGAATGACAATTCCAGCAGCTCCCTTTTCTCAGTTTGTTTTCACACTAGGAAAGCTGAAATTAAGATGTTGATCTTCATCTTGGAAGTCTCCCATTACTTTTTTCAAAAAGACAGACATTTAGTTTGAACATTTGATGACACTGTCAGGGAAAGTTCCACCTATCTTGGTGCGGGGTTGCGGAGACAAGGCAGGTCAGGATGTGTACAGCCACAATACCTTGCTGGTTGAGTGGCATTAAAGTGGTCATCCTAGCAGCAGGCTTATGGTTCAATAAGCCTCTGCCTGGTGATAGTTCTCATTACTGAAAACACTTGAACATATTCTTACAGGAGGGCACTGAGAGTCCCTGAATTGATACAAATGGCCTGACCTCCCACCCAGGGAGTGGAGAGTAGGAACTTACACAAATGTTCTTATCAGCAGGATACCAGCAAGAGCATAAGCTGTCCAGCATCTGCCTGAATTATATCCCATCCAGATGACTCTTGTCCTAGTGGATTTGGGAATTCTCCACTGCTAGGGAATGATTAGACTTGAGTTACATGGGACAGGCTTGATGGCTTGCAGGGAAAGGAAGAAAAAAGACACCTGAAGCAAAAGTTTTTTTCTCTAACTATATTACAAAAAGTACATTAAGTTTCAGATGACAGTCTAAGTCATTTTAATCTGTTGCAGCATACTGCCTTAGATTTATTAATGACTGGATTTTTGCTTCATTTAATTTAGTCAGCTCTGAGTACATTTGATTTATTTTTTCTCTAAATTACTGGAAGCCATTTCTTGTACCAAAGCTGAAGATTGAACTGCTTCTTGCTGAACAGCTAAAGGATTCTTCCCAACCAATGTTTTATCTTCACCTTTTATGGTTGATTTTCTTTCCAGTTCACTAAATTTCTTCTTCTTTGCTGGCATCTACACAATGTACTTACTAGCCAGTAACTGAATTTTACTCAAGCTGACAATATCACTGTTTTTTATTTCTGTTTCCTTTTTCAAACTGGGAGAGCCAAACTTAAATTCTTGATCAGTGTGCAACCATCTTGGAAGTTTCACTTTGGCAGACCTTTTGATTAGATCAGGAGCAGACCTCATGAATTGAGGCTAAATAGGGTGGACTTTCTGGCCATTGACCATCAGTGGTGTATTTCACAGATGGATCTTTTTGTCTCCATACACAACAGGCAGTTCAGACAGTTCTGTTCAAGACTGATATGATATCAAGCTTGGCGAATGGACTCCATGTCTTTCATCAGAAAGGGAGGTTCCTTTATGCTTTCCCTCCACTTCTTGATTCCAAAAATTATTTTCAAAGTCAAGAAGGGCAAACTAAAAATCTTGTTGGAAACTCACAGCATTAGTTTCCCCTTCTCTTTCATTTGGACATGGGCAGTCATCACAAGCTACCTCACAGGATGGACTTGCTCACACAGAACAAAGGTTCTCTGATACACCCCCAACCTGCATACTTTGAATCTGACTTTTTTGGGTGATAGACTTTTATTTTCTTTTAGGTACCAGTTTTCTGAGATGCGCCTAATATTTTACAGGAGGCCAGAAAAACAAATACAAGGACATATTATGTTTCCAAATGAGAATTATTTTCCTTTTGGTGGTGCAAAAAGAATCAGGGCCCTTATCAATAGGGTATTCCTAATATTCCTTTTTAATGTGTGAGTTTCTCAACGCTGGCCTGGCATTCCCTTCTGTTAAGGCACATCTGTTAGCCATTTCTGCCTGCCTATTTTTGGATCCACCATCTTTGTCTTGATTTTAGGTCAGTTTTTGAAAGGCATACTTGGGATCTGAACTAAGTCCTGAAAATGCTTACCTGCTGCTGCTTCTCTGGAATGCTGTACTTGGAAAACAGTGCTACTGGTAGCCTTGACTGCTGTTAAACGGATGCCAGAGCTGCAAGATTTGATGGCTATTCCACCTTTTCTTATTTTCCATAAGGATATGGTTGTTCTTCATACTAATCCTTCTTTTATGCCAAAGGTTGTTAATCTGATTGTTTTGAACCAGGCCTTTAACTTGCTTACTTTTTTTCTCTCTCCAAAATAATGGGGAGTAGATTCTGCATTCTCTAGAAGTACATAGACTAAGTCTATCAGAAAATCTGACCAGCTTTTTGAATCTTTACAGGACAACTATCACTCTGTTCAGTATTGTACAGATTGCTCAGGGGAGATTTGTGTCTCACCTACAAGGCAATCTCGGACCCTGCCTTACTATAGATGGTCCATATCCGTAAGTCTAACTCCTCACCCATTATCTACTCAAAAGGCCTGTACCTAATATGCAACATCAACAAAACCTGCTGGAGAGACAAGTTTGTCTCCCAGAGACTGCCCCGTCTCTGGAATAAACTTCCTATACATGTCAAACAGAGCATTTCGCTGACCCTCTTTAAGTGCAACCCTGATGAGTGGATAGGAAACCACAAATTTGTCCCAGGGGTTCCACCTGTGTCCCTCATTGACAGGGGTGACAGGTTTCTTTTTGAGGATAAGCTCTTGGCTAAGCTTGTAAGGGCCCCAGGGCCATTAGTCTAGTAACCTCCTATGATCCTATGAACTGTCCGATTGATTGCTATTGCAGTATTACATCTCTCCTTCCTTCCCTCTTTTGTTGTGCCAAGGAGGATTTTTAACTATTCTTGATTTTTACATATGTATATAGTTTCTAATACTTTTGCTTCAGTTCCTTGGTGTGGGGCAAGAAAATCCTGAAGTAATTTGCACTGTGCATACCTTATGTACCTGTGCATCCTGTGAGATGAGGTCATATAGATTCATAGGTGTGTACTAGGCTAACTACCATAATGGCCTTTTTAAACCTAGCCATGCACCCCACCTCTGACAAGTTCTGGAACCATTAATAAGTGTAAGCAGGGGCTTGGGAGATGAACCATTTACAGGCAGCCTGTATCCATTAAAGACTTATGTGCCAAACCAGGGTTGAATTTCCTGTTCCCCATTCAATTGTTCAAGTTAGTCTTGAATTGGGTTAGAGAAGAACTTTGCTTCACACTGATAAGGAGCCTGTTCCAGAGAAGGGGCAGTTTCTGGTATACATACCTGTCTCACCAGCAGGTCCTGTTTATATCACAAGTAAGGTTTAAGTCTTTAGAAAGGGTAATTCTGGTGCTGTTTGTTTTGCGGATATACAGGAGATCCATCGGGGTGGGGTTTGATAATGCCTTGTATGGCAAGATAGATATTCCCTCATCAACCTGTAGGAATCAGAATACAGGCATAGGACATGTTACTTGTGCCCTTTATTCTTTTAGCAAGGAACATCTGTGGACATTCCAGTTGTTGGATGTGCCTAGTTAGGTATATATTAAAGTGGGCATTGTACTCAGATAGAGCTGATGAATGCTGAATACAGTGGAACAATGACCTCCTTGGACCAAGATGCCATACTTTGGTTGTAAGTTGCACAAAATAGAGTGATTTTCTCACTACTGTAGATATGTGATGATCAAAGGCTGAATTATTGTCTGTGTGTGTCCCCAAGTCCCTAACTAGCGGGTTGACTCTTGGCATTTAGTTTTAGTCCATGGCTCTGATGCAAGTCATTTGTCTGTCAGCCCTTCCTAGAGAACATTAGTGTAGTGGTGGATACTATGACTGCTCCTAATTTGCAATCATCTGCAAATTTAGTCAGCCAGAGGCCCTTGACATTGGCCTTGACTTCAGAGAAGTAAATGCTAAAAAGGAGTGGTCCAGGACCAATCCCTGAGTGACTCTGCTTGTGACTGGCCTCTTTGTAGAGGTGGACTTGCCAGTTCTAACTTCCTGGGTCCTGTCTGTGAACCAGCTGGCTATCCACTGGGTGACATAAGAGTTTAAACCTAAACTTTTTTTTTAATGCCTTTATTAAATTATCACTTAATACATAGGCAAACATACATTAACAAAAAAAAAAAAAAACATTTTAACATTTTTTCCATTTAAATACAATAAATATCACATATTTTCTTTGTTATTATCAGGAGTCCAACATTACATACATTGCTGAATTCCTACCTTCCCTTAAACCTCACTCCTCCTCCTGCTGAACATTATTCTGCATGTATTGTTCCCACAATTTCGAATTACTTCTGTGTAATTTGCCCCTTCCCTTTTCTAAATATCTCTCTTCCAGTTCTTTTCTCTCTCTTTCATTGCTTTTTGTGGCAGCCAACATAACTAAATTTAATAAGGCCTGACTATGTCTAGGCAATTCAGATCCTGTATTCCAGCTCAAAAGAATCATTTACTTACTTGCAGATATTTGCTCACTCAATATTTCTGATTGAGTACTCTGTTTGAAATGTTTTAAATCTGCCAACTCATTACACTCCTAAAACATATGTTCCCAGTTAGTTACTTCTTTCTACTCCATCACACCTCCAACATTTGTTATCTACCTGAGGAAAATTCTTTGAAATCTGCTTGGGATACAAAAATACTTATGCAAATACTTCCAAGCAAAGATCCTAAACCTTCTGGACTTGGTTGCATACATGAGAAGCATACATATGTCTTCCTGTTATTTTTACAGTAAATTGCTTTTCCAGTCTCTCTTCCCAATCTTTTCTAACCTCCTCTGATTGATTCTCATATTTATCATGCAATATTTTATATGCCCTGCTAATTATCCTTTATTAACAGCTGATTTTGTTTTCTAGATTCGACTAAAAACTCTACCAGAGCAGGTTTTTCACTTAAAATTCCCTTATCCATTTTTCTTTGCTTGTACTTATACTTAACCTCTTGAGTTTGTCAACAATGCCTGAGTCGGGTATTGTGTCAAATCCCTTGAGCAGGTCATGGTAGGCAGTGTGAACCATTTTGCCCTCATCCTTTGCTTTGATGACTTTCTCAAAGAAGTTCCCCAGGTTGAGTAGGCATGACCTTCCCTTGATGAAAGCAAATTGGGTATGGTTCAGTGTTTGGAGGTTTCCTATGTCATTACTGATTATTTCCATGATAATTGTTTCCATGGCATTGCTTGAGACTAGTGAGACTTATGGGTCTGTAGATAGCCTGTGCAGAGGGATGACTGTTTCTGTTTTGTATTCATGAGGCATGAAGCCTGTTTGGAGGCTACAGTTAAATAGCAATTCCAGATGGGCTGACAGTGTATGTTTCATGCTACTTAGAAGGCATTCTGGGATATTGTCTAGGCTCATTGATACAGTTTTCTTGGCCTTAGAGAAAGCATTGAGGACCTGTTCCCTGGTAATAGTTGTGGGAGTTATATTTGATTGTGTTTCCTGAGAAGAGGCTGGGGGAGAGAGGAGGTAAATTCAGAGCTGAATTTGTCTGTCAGTAGGTTTGCTATACCTGTATGTATACCTATGTTGGATGTATGGAGTAAGAGTATGGTATCCAGGCTTTGGTATGCTGGCTGGATGTACTGCTATCCTTGGTAGGATATCCATGAATTGGTGATACTGCAACAGTGATCATTCAGACATCTACTGTTATGGTAAGTTCTTATACAACTGTAATATGTTCAGATTACTGTTGCAGTTCAAACCCCCCCCCCCCACACACACCTTTTTGTGCCTCTGTGTGTTTCGTTCTTTCCTTCTGCTGACACATTTATCTGGAAAAGTTCTTGCCTTCCTTGATCTGAGACAAGAAAGCGTTGAGTTTTTGGGCCCTTATTGTTCCCTGAGCTTTACAGCAGCTAGGATGAGTGGGATTTGCTCTAAAATTCTGGAAGCTGGCTTGTCTGATCCTTGGCAGGATACATCCAGTATAGCTTACAATTTCTCAGGTCCTGTCCAGACACTGGAACAACAGGACTGGTGCCTTTGGAACCCTCTACTTAAAGCAACAAACTTCACACAACATGGTCTCTTTTCTACTCATAATCCTCCGTACCTGTTGCCTTGTCTGTATCTCATTGCCACCATTAAGACATCCTCTCCAAGCAGCACAAGCTGTCAGAGAGTGAGTTTACTACATTTTAGTGCAATTAACTTTAGCTTTTTCTTATCACTTGAATGTCTATATTTTTTAAGCAGTAGGCTTCTTTAACACTTCTATAAACTTTTCATTCAGTTTCCTACCTATCTCCTCTTTCTCCCATCCCCTCCCCCTACCCAGTCATATAATGGACCACTGGCCCACTTGCCCACTTGTTACTTAAATCCTTTGTTTAACTTTCCTAGTTGTTCAGGACAAGTGTGGTGTTTTATTGAAGTACTGCTGGGTTCTGGTGGCTGTTTACTTGCATTTGATGATGGATAAAAAAGGCAAACCTGGCTTTAAAAAGTATGTGGTCTTAGCATAAGATTCCTCAACCCCTCAGGACCCACACAACTTTGTTTAATCTATATGGGGCTTGCCACTTGACAAGCGATTGTACTATTTGTAAGAATTTTATTTCCAGGACTCTGATAGGGTGCCAAAACAAGCTCATAGTGAAAAGTATTAGCCATGTGGACTTGGCACCAACTACATCTGCTTTGGTGCATAAGCAGGGCAAAAGGAAAGAAAAGATAAAAGCTGAGGATCAGCCTGCCTTAGACAAATTAGCTTTGACCAAATCATGTAGAGTTCCTCCACCATCTCATTGCAGAGAAACACCCAGCCTGGCACCCCACTAGACCTTCCTCCACCATTTACAGGAGTCCGCTGGTGGTATGGAGGACATGACAGCAAGGTATCGCACAAGCAGCTTTTCTTCAGAGAGAGAACTCTGCAAGTTGAG
Organism: Protopterus annectens; assembly: GCF_019279795.1. Lineage (NCBI taxonomy): Eukaryota > Metazoa > Chordata > Ceratodontiformes > Protopteridae > Protopterus > Protopterus annectens. Next base: position 382,976,299 of record NC_056747.1, on the reverse strand, counting down.
TTCCACTAGACCTCCTTTTGTTTCAGTACAGTCTTATAGATCCCTAAGGAGCCCCAAGCAGGATGATAGTATGTGATTATCTTTGCCAAGGCCCAGATTCAGTGTGGTATTGTCTAATCTCCAGTATTTTCAACCATGGGCTGAGAAGATCTACTATGGACATTTCTACCATTCCTCCTCTGGGCCTGGTGTTGGCCCTGGCAGTAATGGAATCAGCATCAGCTGTCATACGTTCATAGGAGTTTACTATGCTAATGGCTTAAGGGCCCTTAAAAACCTAGCCAAATAAAATCTGATTTTACCCAATATATGGCCCCTAGGGACAAGAGGGTGGCATGGATTTGTGCCTGTAAATTGAGCATCTTACAGATTGCCCCTGTCCATAAGGGACATAAGCACTACCCCAGGTTTGAATTTGTGATTCCCCATCCATTGATCCAAACTGCATTTGAAGAGGGCCAGGGAAGGGCTCTGCTTAATGTGAATAGGAAGCCTGTTCCAAAGAAGGGGGCAATCTCTGTGAGACATATCTGTCTGTCTAGTATGTTTTGAGTCACTGACTAAGTTTAGATCCCTAGATCGGGTGACCATCATGCAGTTTGACTTCCGGATGTGTAGCAGCTCCATCAGGGCTGGATTTGTGAGTGCCTTGTAGGTCAGGCATAGGTCACCCCTTAACAGGCGGTAAGAGACCGATTAAACATATAGGGCTTTTAGTCTGTCTGCATAGTTCATGTTGTTTTCACCCTGCATTTTCTTTGTGAGGAACCTCTGAGGTTGCTCCAGCTGCTGTAAGTGCTGAGTCCAGTACATGACAAGTGGTGCATTGTACTCAATTACTGGTCTAATGAGGCTGAGTACAGTGGGGATTGTATTTTTCTTGGATCTGGATTCCATACCTTTACTTTATAAGTTGTGCCACATAAAAGCATTTCCTCAGCACTGTGGACACATGGCTGTCAAAGTTCAGGCTACTGTCTATCTGTGTACCTAGATCTCTCACCTCTGAGTCTACTCTATGGGGAGTGCTATTGATGTTGTAATTTTCAGGGGTATTTGACTTCCCAAAGGGCATGATAATGCATTTTTTGCATTTAGATTCAGGCCATTATTCTGGCACCAATCATTTGTCTGATTTGCACCCTCCTGAAGGATATCTATAACCTTGGGGGATTCAGTGATTGCCACCGGCTTGCAGTCTTTGTCATCCAAAAGCCTTCCACATTTGCGTTGACTTCAGGGAAGTATACTCCAAATAGGAGTGGTCCCAGTACTGAGTCCTGTGGCACCCAACTAGTAACTTGCTGGAACTGGATTATTTTACCTTAACCACATGTCCTGTCCATGAGCCAACTGGCTATCCATCTGGTGACATAGGTTCATAAGTAGGTACTAGGCTATTGGCCCAAGGGCATAAGTAAGCCTAGCCAACAAGGTTCCCCTGGCTTATGCCACCCAAGAAAGTTATTTTCCTGTGCCCCTGTTGAGCAGAGCCACAGAAATGATCCCCGGGGTGTACTTCGTATTTCCCATCCACTCATCAAGATTTTTCTTGAAGAGTGCTAATGAGGAACTTTACTTGACATAGATGGGTAGCTTGTTCCAGAGTATGGGAAGTCTCTGGGACAGGAATCTATCCCTCCAGCATGTTCTGTTTATTGTGGTGACAAGGTTTAAGTCCCTAGAGTGTGTAGCTCAGAGGGATTGGGATTTCTTTAGGTGCAGCATGTCCAATAGCTCTGGGTTTGACATAGCTTTATATCTTAGGCAGAGATCACCTCGGAGTAGGCGATATGCTACGGAGTAAAGCTGGAGTTTTTTGAGACGTTCAGTGTAGGGCATCTGTTTGAGGCCAGTAATCCTCTTTGTGAGGTACTTCTGTGGCCTTTCCAGCTGCTGCAGATGTTTTTTTGTGAAGTACATTCCAAAAGGGGGGTTGCACACTATAATGGGTCTGAGTGTCGAGTAGAGGGGAACAATGACCTCTTTTTTTCCTGGATGAGAACCCTTTTGTGTGCCACGTAGAAGGATTTCCTGACTACTGTGACGATGTGGTTATCAAAGGAGAGACTACTGTCCACCTGGGTCCCAAGATCTCTTATCACACATTCGGTATTAAGTAGACTGCACTTATGTGGTAGTTCATGGGTACAGAGTTTTTATCAAAGGGGATGATAATGCACTTTTGGGCATTGAGTTTGAGGCCATGGCTCTGTCACCAGGCATCTGTCTCAGTGAAGCCCTACTGTAGGATCTCCACATCATTTGATGACTCTACTATGGCTCCTAGTTTGCAGTCATATGTGAACTTCATTAGCCAAAGGCTTTCTGTGTTAGCCTGTACTTCAGAGCAGTAGATACCAAACAGGAGAGGTCCCAGGACTAAACCCTGTGGTACTCTACTTGTCACAGGTTTGACGTCAGATTTGGAATCTGCAACTTTTACAGTGTGGGTTCTGTCAGTGAGCCAGTTGGCAACCCATCTTGTGATGTAAGGATTTATACCTAGTTTAGTGAGTTTATCTATAATTCTAGAATGGGGGATGATGTCGAAAGCCTTGGCGAGGTCAAGATAGGCTGTGTGAATGATCTTACCCTCGTCTACAGCTTTGGTGACTGCCTCAAAGAAGTTGATCAGGTTCAGGAGGCATGATCTGCCTTTCACAAACCCGAACTGGGTGTTGTCCAGAGTTTGGAGGTTACCAATGTCTTTGTTTATGAGTTCCATGATGATACGTTCCATGGCCTTACAGACCAGGCTCGTCAGTCTAATAGGGCAATAGTTCCAGGGATCACTGGTGGCTCTCTCTTTGTGGAGTGGGATAACTGTTGCTGTGCACCATTCAGTGGGCACAAAGCTCGATGTGAGGCTATGATTGAACATTGTGCTTAGGTGGGGAGCCAGTTTGTTCTGAAGTTCATGTAAAACGCAGCCTGGGATGTTGTCCGGTCCCATGGATGCTGTGTTTTTGGCTTTAGAGAGTGCAGATTTTACCTGCGTAGTTGTGATTACAGGGACTTTGCATTCTTCCTATATAGATATGGGCCCTTTAGGGGGTGAGAGGGGAGTAAAGTTAGCACTGAACCTATCTGCCAGAATGTTGGCAATATCAGTTGATTCTGTAATTTTCATGTCGTTGTGCTGTAACTCAGAGCAGGTCTGGGTGTTGCCATTGAGATTCCTGACATAGCTATAGAATGCTTTGTGGTTGTCCTTAGAATTCGTGGTGATTTTGTTTTTGTAGCTAGCTTTGGAGGATCTTATAAGGGATCAGCTTCTTACTGAGGCTGACCAGGGAGCTCCTCCACTCATGAGATTTTACTGTCTTTTGCAACAGTTTCTTCCTTCTGATGTAGAGTTTGTTTATGGCAGGAGACCACCGGATTGGCTTCCTTTTTTTGGAGGATAGCATCTTGGTTCTGTTTGGGATAACACAATCCATGCACTCATGTAAGTGCTTACAGAGTGCATTTGTGTAGGATTCAGCAGTTGTAACTGTATTGTCCATCTGCATGAGTGCCATGAAGTTCACCACTTCTGTCTTAAGAAGCATGAAGTTGGCTTTGGAGAAATTTTTTACTGTGGTTTCCTTTATGGTGGGTGGGGGTGGAATGTGTATATCTAGGGTGATTGGCTTAAGGTCGGATCTGACCAATGAGGAGTTGATTTCAGGTGTGGAACACTGGTCACTCATGTTGGTAATGACTAGGTCTAGGATATTGTTGCCCCTGGTGGGGGTGTGGATAAGTTGATCCAGGGCATTGGAATTTATGAATTCCAGAAAGCGTTGAGCGAAGGAGTTGGTACATGAGTAGTTTTCCCAGTTAATGGTGGGCTAGTTGAAATCACCCATTATTAGGGTGTTTGGTTGAACCCTAATAATTTCCAGTATATCAAGAAAAGAGGAGTGGGAATCCTGGGGCATGGTGGGGGATCTGTAGCAAGTTACAATTTGGATTGCAGTTTTGCCCAGAGTTAGTTGCACTTGGAAAACCTCAGATGCATTATGCTGAGCAACTAGCCTGGAGGTGTGGATATCCTTAATGAACATGGACACACCTCCTCCTTTGGTGTTCTGGTCCAGGTTAGATGGCCGAAAACTGTGGTATGAGTTATAGCCTGGTAATGCAGGGGTGCACTCTGGAGCCTTGAACCAGGTCTCAGTCACTGCACAGATACCGATTTTCTCCATTTTAAGGAGTGCCTCGAGGAAGTGCATTTTGAGATTTAGACTTCTAGCATTGAGTAAGATTGCCCTCAGTTTTTGCTTGCCTGTTATGGTGGTGAATTTGTCATTTGAACCTTGCCTAAAAAAGGCACTATAGGGGTGGCAAGAGCCTTAGCCAGTATCCGGAATCCCAGGGGTGACAGGTGCAGGCTATCTCTGGCAAAGCGTCTTGGTCTGACGACCATGTCGTCCCAGGCAGACAGATACTGGTTCCCCTTAGAATGACACCAGAAGCTTAGCCAATTGTTGAAGTCAATCATTTTGTCCTTGTACTGCGGTATCATTCTGGGTGATGGCAGGACGCTACTCATGGCTAGGGTCATACCTGCCTAGGCTACAAGATCAGAAAGCTCTTCCATGTCTCTTTTCATGTAGTCCAGGGAGGTACATCTCGGGTCATTCACACCAACATGGACAATGGCAGAGTCATATTTGTACTAGTTGTGCAGTGACCTGAGTGCATGGGTTATGTGGTGGATCCTGGCACCTGACAGGCAGCTGACAGTAACCTTCTCCTTGTTTAGCCTTGTGAGTGGGACATCAGTGTGCCTGACTATAGAGTCACCTATGACTAGTGTGTTGGGTACGTTATTTTGCCTTATGGACTGTGATTGAGAGGCACACTGAGTCTGTGGGCTTTGTGTCATTTGGGTTGTGTTGGGGGGTGGAGGTTGATTGCGTTTCTGCTTTGGAGGTCTCTGTTGCTTGAGCAGATTATTATTGAGAGCCTCCACGAATGTTTTTGTGTTTCTATGTGTGGATTTTGGTGGTGTAGGTTTAGTGGGACTATGTGATGAGTGTGGTGTGGTGCAAGTGTTTATCTTCTCCTCTTGACTGTCAAGTTCAGTCTTGGATGGAGAGAGCTTTACCTCCAGTTTGGCTAGATAAGTGCATCTCTCACAGGTTGTTGTGTTGGGTGGTAGGAGGAGAGGGCTGTCTGTGTACATGAGGCAATTGCTACATTGTCCCAAGATGCCCAGATTCATCAGATAGGAGAGAACACTGGGAACTGACACTTGGACATGCCTGAATAAAAAACTATTTTCCTCTAGACAAGTGAGGAAAGTGAGTACAAGAGCTGTTTTTCTCTAAGCAAGTGAGGAAAGTAAGCACAAAAACTGTTTTCCTCTAGGTAATGAGGAAGGTTAAGTGCTGTAGTAATTTGTAGCTTATTTAGTGCTTAAAACAAGTTCTGAACAAGTGCTGAGCATGAATAAGCAAATTCAAGTACTAAAACCAAGAATCTGTATCTGAAGTAGACTAGTTACAGGAAAGACACAAATGCAAATGCGGCTTTTAAATCAGAAAGTTGAGAGAGATGGAACAATTGCCCAAATGGCCAATAACTACAATTTCTGGGCCAGAAACCACTCCTTATGTGGTAGATAGGTTACCTAGTGCTTACCACTCCCACTGATAAGCTAGAAGGCTTCTTTCCAACACAGAATGGCTTGGGGG